>NW_025335269.1:489289-627300 GCF_004798865.1 Varanus komodoensis
CCCCCCCCCCCCATAGCTTATAGGAAGCAACGTGATCTGGCTGTCACCACCAATGAGTCTCCCAAGTAATATACTGGAGACTGAAATATTCCATAATTACTGTGTCTCTCCCCCGATATCCTTAAAATCTGGTCTATCAGGACATCATCCAGGGTCTCAAGTTGACCTGGAGGGCGATAACATACCCCCACTGTCTGGCCTCTTTCCCTTTCAAAACCCCTGAGTTTCATCCAGAGTGTCTCTACCAAATCCCCATCTGTGCCGCATTCTATCTCACTGCATCCTATCCCTTCCCTGACGTATAAAGCCACGCCCCCACCTCTCTTTCCCTTCCTGTCCTTTCTAAAAAGATGATACCCCTCTATGTTCACATTCCAGTCTTGCCTTTCATTCCACCAAGTTTCTCTGATTCCCACCAAGTCATACCCTCCTATTCCCAGGAGAGTTTCAAGCTCTTTCTGATCATTACCCATGCTCCTAGCATTGGTGTACATACACCTCAACTCCTTCCCACCGCTTCTTTTCCTTGCAGTTCCCAGCCTCCTCCTTCCTCCCATCCTCCCTGATACCTGGCCCCTCTCTGTAGGAGTCCTGTCAGTCCCTGCAGTACCTTCAAAACCCTGCTCCCAGAGGCCTGATCCTCTCCCCACACTTGTCCAGTGCAGACACGTTTCTGGGGGGGCCTGAACCCACGCCCCCCCCCCCGCCGGCTCAGTTTGAAGTCTTCTGCACAAAACACGCTAGAGCATCTCCAAAGGACCTTTTCCCCATCCTCGTGAGGTGTAACCCGTCCCTTGTCAGAAGTCCATTGGCAAGAAAACGAGTTCCGTGGTTGAGGAACCCGAAGTGTTCCTTCTGGCACCACACTGTAAGCCAGTTGTTCACCTCAGAGACCCTCCTGTCCCTTCCTGGCCCAAATCCCCAGACCGGTAAGATTGACGAGAAGGCCACTTGGGCCTTTAGCTCCCTGAGTTTCTTCCCCAAGGCCTCGAAGTCCCTGCTGATCCCGACCACACCCTGCCTGGCCACGTCGTTTGTGCCCACATGGATCACCAGGAGTGCCTGGTGATCCCCGGAGCAAACAAGACACTCCACTCTGTCCTTCACATGCTGGATGCGTGCACCCAGCTGGCAGCAAACCTCCCTTGTCTCCAGGTTGGGGCGGCACACTGCCGCCTCAGTGCCCCTCATCAGGGAGTCCCCAACAACAATCACCCGCTGCCGTTTCTTCCTGGTGGTGGTGGGTGGCCGTGTCCTGGCCCTCACCTCTCCTGCAGCGGCCTCCTTGCCACTTGTCATCCCAGGCTAGGGGTCCTGCTGGTCCCCCGAGGCCTCTTCAGCCCCAGCCTCCCCAAGTGGAGAGAACCTGTTTCCCAGCTCCAGATTGGTGCCAGGAGAAGGACGAGGCCGTGCTGGCCTCCTCCTCCTGTGGGTGACATACCTCCATGTCTCCGCGGCTGCTCCTCCCGTGGCCTCTCCCTCAACCCTCTGTCCAGAGGGAGGCTGCTCCCAGGGGGCCTGGAGAGCTCTCTCGGCCCTCAGACACCTCACCTCCTCCTCTAGCAGGGTCACCAGCTTGCACCGAGGGCAAGTGTAACCCTGCCTCTCCCGGGGGAGAAGGGCAAACGTGTCGCAGCTACTGCAGTGGACGGCAACACCCGTGACTCCCGCCAAGGCCATCTCCTGGTTTGCCATTGGGATCCCTTCTGAGACCTTACCTTGGTCCCTTGCCTTGTCTGTCCTGCAGTTCCTCTCACTCGCCCAGTTCTCCCAGACAAAAACCCACTTGCAAACACACACAAGGATAAAATAAACTTAAATTTAAATTGGAGGAATAACAAGGCACGGCATGGCACAGCATGGAAAGGAGAGAGGAAAAAGGAAAGGAAAGAGGAAAGGAAAGAGGAGAAAGGAGAAAGGAAAATGGAAAAAGGAAAGGACCCTCTGCGTCCCAGGGAAGGGAGTCCCCGGACAGCCCAGGCCACAGCTAAGGGACGCAGACAAGGGACGATGCCTTATCAGTCCCTCAGGACGGGCTTGCAGTGACTGAGCTCGGCCTTATCAGTCCCTCGGGCCAGTGGCCCCGCCTGTCTGCTCCCTCCTGGCCCCGCCTCCCTTCCTCTCTGCTGCTCCTGTCCATCTGCTCCCCTGCCCAGCTCCTCCCTTGCCTTCGCCAGTCCCCTGGCCACTCAGCACTCTCTCCCAGCCTGTGCCTCTGCTGCTCTGCCAAGATCCTCCTCCTGCCCTGCAAAGAAGCGAAATGGCTGAAAGTGGTTCTGATGGGTAAGAAAGAAGGCTAATGCATGATTATAATATAGCATATCAATTATGCCAATCCCCTCCCCACCCCCTGTAATGCCATCTGAACCCCTTCTTTGGTTGAGGTGCTCTGAGCACAGATTCCCTGAGTTGTTTTCTGAACTTAAAGCTGGAAATCCTAATGATCCTCTGGCCCCTAAACACTGCCTAGGGACCATAGGATCATTATGCAAATACTATACTGTAATTGCTTTATGTTTTTAACAGTGTACTTTTAAAAGAAGCAGAGCACAGTCTACTCTTGACCTAAATTCAGGATAGACTGGACCCTTAAAATTATTGCTACAGTAGGAAAGGCAACCCTAGCATTCTATAATTATAGTCACAAGTCTAAAATAACAGAAGCGCCTAGTATTGCATTAACAACCCCACCAGAATACTATTCAAAATGTATTAGTGGCATTTAGTTATGGTATAAAGTTCAGTTTTGTTCAAAGGCAAGTTTCTACAATAGCCAAATTTAAGCAAAAGATGATGTTTAATGGGCAGTTTTCTAGAATGGCTTACTTGAAGCCCCATATTTATCCTGTCAGCAAGTTCTTTAGAAACACCTATTTTAAGTCCTTTTTATACCTAGGTTTACAATTCTCTCATTTGAAATCTGGGTTAAAAGAATGTAGCTGGAAGCAATTTAGTTTGTTCAACACACTTTTTAAAATTAACTTAGCACTCCAAACCTGGTCTCTTTAATTGTTACAATTTACTGGTTTCATCAGGACAATTGTAGATGTCTGGAACACACAAGGAATTAAAGACAGATTTTAATTTCATGTTAATCAGGGTAACTTGTGTATAACAATGAATTTCTATTTTCCTTTTGTTTCAGTGCTGCTATCAAGATCTTTTCTTCCTTGAACAAATATCATCTCTCTTGCTCTTTCTTTCTACACATCCTGAGATTGTTCTAGGTCAGGGGTCGGCAACCTTTAACACTCAAAAGAGCCATTTGGACCCATTTCCCACAGAAAACACCAGGAGCCGCAAAACCCTTTTGACATCTAAAATGAAGATAACACTGCATATATCGTTTTTTTCCTTTATGTTATGTATAAAAACACTATAGTGTGTTGCATTTATGAAATCAATGAACTGCTACAGAGAAAACAAATTTTTATTTTTGCATGCAACAATAACATTTTGAACTCCGAAAAAAAGACACTGGGTTGAAGGTTACTTTCAAATAAAATATTCAATGTCTATTTAAGTCCTCCTCATATGTATGAAATAAAAAGCCAAACTTAAATTATCCACCTGCAGTAAACCAAAAATGCCCTCTTCCTTTTATCACATGTACTGCAGGGTGCAGTCAGCTGTCAACCTGAATTAAAAAAGGACTAATTGATACTTTCATAAAGTAAGTAGAGCTTCTGCAATACAACAAATATAAATAATAGTCTGGTGAAATATTGAACAAACATCCCTCTCCCAGGGTGATAATGTTGCTGGAATTTTTATAAGAATCTTCTTAAAACAAGGAAGTAGATCTATATCTTCATTATGATTTAGCTGCAGCTCTTGTTCAGTCACTAAAAACTGTTATTTTTAATCTTACATTATAAACTAGTAGGACTCCTTTCATATATTTTGAATAGGAGAACAGCTTCCTGAAGAGTCAAAGTCAGTTCTAAAGGGCTGCATGCATTAAACAGCAAACCCCATAAGTTCGTCAGCAGTAAAAGCAAATGAATCTACCCATGTATCATTAAATGTTTGGTTTTCTTCAGAAACTTTTCTTCGATTTATCCTTGGTTGGCCTACTGGGGGGCGGGGGGAAGCTCAGTAAATCGGTGCGGATCTGCAGATCAGGTGGCTGTGCCAGAGATATAGGTGTGTTTAGTGACTGATTAGCAGATAAACAGTCAAGTGATGTGAATTGTGACAGGTCCCAAGCACAGCTTTTAACATTCAGAGGAAGGAGATTACATTTGGACAAAGATAATCTTTTTAGCAGTGTTTTGTGTAACATGAGAGCCTGCAGGAAGCTTGTTCCACTCTTTCCCTGCACAATAGCAGAGGAATGTAGCGATTTACTTAACCGGCTAGCCCCGCGGTGTTCCTGAGTGGAGCTTTGGTCGCAGATCGGTGGCTGTGCCGGCGCATGTTCATGTTTTGAGCGATGGAGCTGCAGCAGAGGGATTCAAGAGCCACATGAGGCTCCAGAGCTGCGGGTTGCCAACGCCTGTTCTAGGCCCTTTAGAAGCCAACTGAAATTGGTGAAAAAATCTAATAGGCATACAAGCAGCAAAGACAGAGATGTTGGAGTAGTGATGTTGGAGAAATCCACAGTGGATTCAAGAGTTCAAGCTTCTTTGAGTCTGTCCTGCAGTTTTTGTGGTGGACTGGTTTTCCCAAGTCATGAGGGGTCTACCAAGGCTTACAGATTGTTTTTGTGTATTTTTGTGCAAATTTAGGCACAGAAAATTACATAAAATAAAATCACTCGTCAATAATGTGCAAATCCCTCTGTAGCATAAGACGGAAATATGCAAGTTATGGAGGAATTTGCACATTTGGGGCTGATTTGTACATTTTCAGGAGTGCTAATTTGCACAAATACACATAAAATTTGTACAAATTCTGAATCCATAAATGGGGACAGCAAACTGAAAATCACTCATAGAAAGGGTTTCTCTTCACTCACATATCCCTAATTCCAAGTTAGCAAAAAAGAAAAACACACAGAAACAACGCTTCATTGATTAAAGAAGAAAAATGGCAAACTCTAAGTACATAAAAACCCAGTACCTTATGCCAATAAAACTGCTAACAAGCCTTCCTGAAAAGTAAGGTGAAAGAGGAAAATCTCTCTGGGCAGGGCATTTCCAAGGTGGATGCAGCTAAAACTGGGGCATAATACCATAATATTAGGTGCCACACTACTCTTTGGAAACACTGGCAACACTCAGGCATACCTCAACATTATGGGTGTGCATGTCAATATCAGGGTGTTGCTGTTTCTGGCCAGGGAGATGGGAGGTAGTTTGAGAACATGACAGCAGGGCCCACCTCCACTTTCTGCAGGGAATGGTATGCTTGATTTTCAAGAGCACCTCCATGTTGAAAACCCTTCCATCCAATGGGAGAATTTTATTTATTTATTTAGAAAATTTCTATGCTGCCCCATTCGCCGAAGCCTCGGGGCGGCTCACAACATATGACAAAATAAACAATGAATATGGATGGCCAATAGGTAAAGAGCAAAGAACTCATTTAAAATGAAATCTTCCTTCATTTCTCCAGTCACCCATCAAGTAGATACTTAAAAAATTTCTACCCACAAAGTACACCACCTAATGAAGGCAGTACAGCCTGTCCCTGGATTTCCAAATACTTGATATTCAAATTCAGAATTTTTACACACATGAAAACAATATATTTTTCCCTTTGGCAGACTTAAATTCTTAATGGGGACAAATAGAAGGTTGCTTACCTGTAACTGACATTCTTTGAGTGATCATCTGTGCATTCATACATATGGGCTCTGCACCTATGTGGGGCCTGCTGTCAGGAAAATTTTCCAAGCTATATTTGCTTTGGCAGAAGCTCCTCCTTTCCCTCCCCCAGCATATCTAGGAGAGGCTCCTGCCATTTTCCCCAGTTCTCTTGAGACCAACATCGTGGTTTCAAAACCAGGGAGCAAGCCAGTAAACAGCCAAATCAAACCATCCTGATATAGGCCTGAAGGAAAACTATGGTATCACAGTTGTGACACCAACATGGGGTTAGTGGGCAGGTTGTGTTGAATGCACAGATGATCACTTGAAGAATGTCAGTTACAGGTAAGCAACCTTATTTTCTTTTTTGTGGTCTCTGTGCATCATACATATGGGTGACTAGCAAGCTTACCTTGAGACAAAGGCAGGTAGGTGTCATCAATGGATGCACACCATCCATTCTTGGTACCATAAAGTACTTTGAGTACAATCCATAACAAATATTGGATGGAGGAATGGGTCAGATCGCTCCCTTCAACAACAACATGATTACATAACACCATTCAACAACAACATGATTACATAACACCACCAACACGGGAGAGGGTGGTGTCAAGTGTATGAACCCAAGAGATGGAAGGATGTCAAACTTGATGCGATATCCACTCTCCATAATGGAAAGAACCCACCAATCCAATGTTATGGTTTCCCAGGTGGAAAGGTAGGTGGTCAGGCAGCCTTCAAAGCAGATCTGTGTGGGAGCAGGGAGAAAAGCTTGCTGTAGGAGTCCACAGTATCACCTCTTGGTGTCCAGCCTCTTCTTTTGCAGCTGCTAGAACAGAGAGGTGATGTCCCTCTGTGGACTACTGCTGCTTGCTATTGCCCCCTGGGCTGGTACAGGAAGGGGCCCACAGTCAATTTATGCATCCTCTGCTGCTATGGGGGCATGAAGCCCATCATTTTTGCTGTTGTCCAGACCTTGTGTATGGTGTCCAGGCTCTCAACTGTATGGGTGTTGAAGAGGCCCTCCTAGTCCAACAGCTGTTCTATTCTGGAGCTACCCTCCTGGAAGAGACTTGCTGCCTGTAGCCAGGCATGGCACCAGATCACCACTGTGCTGACAAGGGCCCTGGAATCACAGTCAATGTGGTAGCGGTTGGTGCCAATTTGCTAGGGCCTCTGAGTGAAACATCCTAGCCAAGTCCCAGTGTTGTTGTGGGAGATGTTCTGCAAGGATCCCCATATTCTCCCATAGGAACAGATGATATCTCCTCATGGTGGCCTCATCATCAGAGCCACCACTGCGTAGATCCCCCTTACCATGGCTTCCACATGACATCACTCTTGATCTGCCAGCATTGAGTGCTCCTTCTGTGCCCAGTCCTGCAGTGACTCCAAGATGATGGGAGTTCAGTCAGGAATATTGTAGAAGAAATGGAATCTCCCATTCCTAGATGGGGTACATACTTTCCAATGGGTGGGATGTTGGCTGTAGCTGGGCCAGTGCCTTCTATGGTTCCTTCATGGATGCAAGTAGTGTTGGAAGTAATGGGATGGCCATTGGCACCATATCCTCCACTTGGATGACATTGTAGACTGGATCCACTAGCGGTTCAGTGAACTGTTGTGTCTCCAGTCTGAGTGATGCCACTATCCAGAAGGTCTGTCTGGAGCAATACTCCAGGTCCTTGCAGGGTATCATTGGAGAAACATCCCTGATCCCTGCATCGTAATGATCTCTTCAGGCAACACGGTAAGCAGGTCTTTACTGAGTGTTTATTTATTTATTTGGTTTGATTTATATGCTGCCCCACTAGCCATACGTTCTCTGGGCAGTTTACATTATGATAAAATAAAAACAGCATAAAGAGAATACAATACACAGCACAATTACAAGGACCAAAATCAATCAAACCATTAAATAAACAAAGTAAAAATAGAAATAGTAGAATAAATAAAGTATGTGTTATATAAAACTCCAGAAATAAAACATAAACCATTTTTTTAGTTTATATCAATAGCTAGCACTTAAACATATTGGAAGCAGCATATATTCACATACAATTAAAACATAATTAAAAGGGGGCATTAGTTTAAACCTCAAGAGGAAATGATCTGACCATGACAGAAGAGTACATGTTAACCCCACATCAAGAAAATCAGGTCTAGAGTATGACCTTTTCTGGGCCAGTGACATGTTGAGACAGCTCCTTGGTTCTCATGACTGCCATGAAGTCCTGAGCTGCCCTGGATAAGGCAGCTTCCATGAGGCTGAGGTGCTCCTTCCCAACGAAGTCAACAAATCAAACAGTTGGAACTAAAGTCCTTTATTCTACGAAGTGTTGCGGATACATTAACAGAAAACGACAATGACGACAATAATGATGATGATAATGGCAAAGTTGTCCTCTCTTTCTGAGAGGAATCAGATTATGAAATGCTTTTAACTTGCCTGGGCTGCCTCTCCTTGGGCAGATCTGACAAACTTCTCTCCCTCCTCCTTTCTAACTCCCTTGACTCCAATTGCCCTAGTCTGTGTGTGCGTCTGTGAGATCGTGCATCTTCCAACCCCCTCTGTTCTGGGACAAAGCCAATTGTTGCGTTCTCATGGCCATTATCTTCTGGCTGCCCAACCGTTTTCCCGGCAACTGCCTGACTGACCTCCAACCACATTTCACTATCAGCTTCTGCTTGATTCCTGCTCTCCCCTGCGTCTTCTTCTCTTTGAAACACTTCATCAGGGAGTGGGGGGGGGGGCGTTTGTACAACTGGCACCAGATACACATCTTCCTGCATCGAATCCTAGTTCCCACGGGAAGCCTCCTTCTCCCCTACGTGAGCCAAAGATTCCTCTGAGTCAGTGCGCACGACACCCAGGACCAAGATTCTGGGGGTCCTCTACACCAGGTCATAGTTTACCTTCAGCAGCTTAGGCAGCGAGGCTGCTGGGCAGTGGGGTACAAAGTATGCCAGCAGGATCCCTAATCTGCCTTGATTACCCACTGCAAAGTAAAGACACTCCAGGTTCACTCAAGTGAACAGGAAGCCTCAAGAGGGAGATAGAATAATGATGAACAATGGCCACCCCCTCCCCAGCCCTCAAAGCAGTGCTGGTGCTGCACCGAGTATCCAGGCGGGTCGAGTGGGGACAAAGTAAGTCCCCTTGCCTTGTCCACCCAGGTTTTGCTAGTGCATGCCAGGTTGGCCCCCCTGATTCACTATTAGATCATGGATCAGTGAGGTTTTACTGTGGGCTGAACCTGAGTCCAAGGCATGGTCAAGGATGGTGCTTTTGGTGGGGTGACAAGGCAGGCATGTGAGGCACAGCAGGCAGCTGAAGAGCTGGAACTGGCATTCCATGCTCCTCTGGTCATAGACTGGGGTCTCCCATTGCAGCAACCAGGGGTCTATGGGGCCACTCTCCACTGCATAGCTATGTTAATAATGCAGTGATGGGGGCATTCAATAGGTCTCCTAGACCCAGGTCAGCAGTGGAGACCTGGGCCATTCCCTTGGACTATGGTTGGAGGTGTGGGATGGTACTGGAGAGTAGGCACTGACTCAGTACAGCAAAGGACCGGTGGCTGGGCCTGTTGGTAGCATCACAGGCAGCTGTTCCTAGTGTAGGGAGGACAGCAACCTCATTGAGGAGACCACCAACTACAGGTGGGCTAGAGGAGAAGATGACAAGTCTTTGATTTACCCTCTGGAAAAGGACTGGGTCCCTGCCAGGATGGGTCGAGGTGTCAAAGGAACCAATGCTGGTACAAGCCTAGACAGCACCAGTGGAGACTAGTGCCTAGGTTGTTTGGCCTTCTGTGCCTGTGCCATCCTTTTGGCCCTCTTGGCCAGCTTCCTCACCAAGTGTTCCTTCTCCCTGGGCACAGGCATGAGCAGCATGGACAGAATGGTCAATGGAGCCCCAGAAACTGCAAATGGAGGGCAGAAAGGTGGGACCACCCATAAAGTGGATAAGTGTTTAGATAGCACCACCATAATTTAGTCAATGGCCAGAAGGGCATGGCTTCAAATACTGGCCAAAAGTCAGCCAGGGCAGTTTTTCTGGGCCTGCTACATGCCTGCACAGGCATCCACGTGGTGCTTCTCTCCCAGACACAAGAGGCACAATGAGTGCCTGTCTGTGAAAAGTAAGCAACTCGCACAGTGGACACTTCTGGAAAGGTGTCTTTAGTGCCATCAGGAAAAGAATTTAGCAAGAGAAATAATAGGAAAGAATTGAGAATAAAATTATGATAGGAGGTGGGGGGCTTAAGAGAATTTTTGAGTATGGGAAAGAGTTTTCAAAGAAGAACTGGGAACAGAGAAAAGCAAATCAGTGAGTTATAGAAAGAGAGCAATAACAAGATTGAACAAAGAACCAAAATGCTGAGAATACTGCAAGAGGAAAGACCCGAGGTACCCACAATGGTGGTCGCAAAAGAACTGGGGAAAATGGTGTGTGTAGATATGTGCG
The DNA here is from genome assembly GCF_004798865.1 of Varanus komodoensis. NCBI lineage: Eukaryota > Metazoa > Chordata > Lepidosauria > Squamata > Varanidae > Varanus > Varanus komodoensis. Next base: position 499,517 of record NW_025335269.1, read on the forward strand.
GGGGGTGGGGGGGAGAGCGAGCTCCTGCTGGAACAAATCTACCTTGAAAAACTTCCCAACAACATAGGTGTAAGCCCATTTGAGTGAATCCACAAAGATCCTAAGAAGAATACAGGTGTACCAAACCCATCTGAATGGAGCCTCTGTATATGTGCAGAATGGTCAAACCAAATCTGCAAAAAAAAAAAAAAAAAAAAATCAGGAACCACTACCTAGCCTGGCTGAACCAAACCAGAAGTGATTATTAATGTATTTGATTAAATGCAGTACTTAATCTCATGAGTATCATCAGCTGCCAAATAGGAACAGCTGAGCAAGTACTGCTACTGTAAGTCTTTTATTCAAGTGTAGTGATAGGATTAAGAAAATTACTCAAAGTAGGTTAAAGAAGCAGAGATCCAGTACAGACTTTAGCTGTTCTTGCCTATTTGTTATATAAGAGGCAATGGAATGAGACATGGTGGAGAGTGTGTTCAGCTTATGTAGCCCCAAGTCAGACCATCATGCAAAGAAATACGGATAGAGTTTTTAATCAGGGTACTGGGAGAAACAGGAGGATTCATGCCTGTGATTTCCTCACAAATTAATGACCCATAAGCACCCACTGTTGATGACAATTACTGATGCCACAATGGATTAAAATATATTTTAAAAACTGTTCTTCCAGAAGGGAGTGTATACATGGAGAAATACTGTGCACAAGTGCTTGAGAGTTCTGGAGAAGATGGTTTGTGGTAGCCCAAAGGAATTGCACTAACAGATAAAGATGTACTGTGAAGATGTCTGATATGCTCCAGTTCCTGAAAGACTTGTAAAAATGATTATTTCCTTATTGATTTCTATCTCATTTGCAGAAAACCTAAGGGGGTTATATAATGCTTTTCCTCCTCTACCTCTATTTGAGGTAGGCCATGTTGAGACCCAGTGACTGTCTTGATCTGATGTAGTCGACCATTGTCACTAAGGTACCACGATTTTCCAAAGAGCTGAAATTCCTCCCCTAAGACTAAAATGTGCTGGCATGTTTGCTGTTTAGGCCTTGCCAACCACTGGAGTACAGTGCCCAAGAGCTTCTTCAAATTGTCTTTTGGCCCTCTGGCTGAAAGAAGTTCAAACAACTCTGAGTGGATAAAACCACTGCCTTGTACATGACTCTCTGTTTTAAAGTTTGTTACTACTCTAGGTCACATATTGCTGCCAGATCAAACTCAGCTGAAATATATTTTGCATAGGCATTTTTCTTTAAGAAATATGAAGCAAAGCAGTCCTGGATACTTTTTAAAAACACCAAACAGCTGCATTAGGGCACACACATGCTCAGTGGGAAGCCTTGAACTGTTGACATTCTACCATACCATATCACAAACAGTTTTTGAATCTTGGTTTTGAAAAATTTCATCATGCAGCACGGGAGAAGGGCTGATGCTGGAAAAAGGCAAGCCCAAGCCCCTTTGGGCATGTCAAATTAGCTGCATGTGTTTTTTCAATCCTTGTCTTTTGTGATCATTACCTTAATTATTCTGACATGCTTTCTTGATGATGCCAGTAAAAATCCGTGTTCAGCTGATCAAAATTCTGAATATTTAGGGTGCCATTTTATGCATAAGATTGTGCCTTTATTTGATCAAGTAACAAAACACTGGCATAAGTTGTGTACTTCAGTTTGCTTACAGAAAAATGGCTAATTTCCAGATAATTAAACCAAGGTTGTCAAGATGTTATTTTGACCTGTAATACACAGAGGACCATAGAATTCTGCATCCCATAGAAATAATCAAATTCTCCATCCTAAATCTTTAATACTAAAATGTCAATAGGGGACAAAAGGTCACAGATTTAACTGGCAATTTCATTGGCAATTTCAACTAACCTTCATTCATTGGGTAGTATCCTCATTCTTTGCTTAAATAAATACTTGCGATCTAGCTTGGGTAACGAGGTGAAAAAGCAACCTCAACATACTGGGCTGTGGGGGAACACACAGAATTTTAAAGCTCTTGCGGCAATTATTAATTGGGCATGAACAAATGTAGCACAGTTATTTCAAAAGCACAGGCAGCACAAGATTACAGGAGAGAAAACCATTCCTAGAGCTTTAACTATTGGGTGGTACAGAAATATAATCAATGAAATACAACCAAAATAAAATTTTCAAGAGGCATGGCACATATGCACAGAGACTGCTTATTTCAGTAGCATTATACACCAGCTATAAGTAAGGAAATATGTATTGCAAAGTCTGATGCCTGCTGGAGTTCTTACAAAAATTACATTTTTTTACATTATTGTTTGTACATACTTGGTGGATATATCAAATTATGAACTATTCTAAGACTGGTACAGATAAAGGACTTCCATGGGAATAACTTGTGTTTGCATCACAGATCATGCCTGGTTCTAATGATCCATCTAATGTGTGTTGATAGATAGAACAAGAATTTCATTATGTGCTAAAATGATGCTGAAAAAGAGCAATAGATGAGTAGTGAAGAAAGATTTGGACATTGACTCCCCCAGTAAGGTGGGGTACATCAAATGGGAATCCAGTGGGAATTTAAGCATGTGGACAAGTGTTTAGGTTTAGAGAATATAAAATAGAAATATTATTCTGTTGTTTTTGATGTTATAAATATTGTTTATATTAGCCCCATCACCAATGGTAGTGAATGTGTAAAGTAAACAGTGACAATGTGTGGTCTATTCCTTTCTCCTGAGTGTCACATACGTACTAGCTATGTCTTCAACTACCACATGGTTCATATGAATTCTTTAGATGTGTATACATGGATATATGTGCCTAAGACTGCATGTGGGTAGGATCCATGACTCAACAGTGTGCTTATCACTTTGGGGTATATCTGTACTTGTACAGGCCCTCCACAGACTGATGCCAACACCTGGTGTCTGAACAGTTGACTGCAGTGTGCATCAGTATCTTGGGAGGTGCGATGAACTTCCTTTGTACATTTGGTATCTATGAATACAGAATACCTGAAAAGAGCTGTTGATCATGTTACATCTAGGCATGTATCAGTGTGAAATTGGTTTGCTTTCACATTTTTAACATTGAATTCGATCATTCTACTAGTCACACACACACACACACACACACACACACACACACTAACATCAAAGATACACTTATTTTAAATGTGAATCACTCTAAGACTAAATAAATATATAAATTTATTAATAAAAATAAATAAATCCTTTAAATAAATTTACTAATTAACACAAACTTTGATATATTGAATTAAGAAGAAAGGCCACATTTAATATTTCCTTTCTAATTTCCAGTTATAATAACACACCAAAACCAAAGTAGCTTTACCGCAAAATAAAGCAGAAATGTACCCTGAAAGGCTGATCATATATTATTAGCTTGCAGCTCCACAAATTGCAGATTTCTCCTTTAATGTTTTCTGTCACCAATTTATCTGCCAAAACTCTGAACGTACCAGTAAAAGGTTGCAGTCCAAATATGCATACCTGTACATATCTAGCTATTAGGAGGCTTTCTGTTGGAGCATTTCCTTTGAAAAGACACCCCTACTTTCCCATTCTTCTATTTGCTTAAGATACATGCCTTAAATGAGGCATCCATCTCAATCTATGTTTCATCTACTAAACATTTCTAATACACTGTAGAATATCCTAACATGAATTAAAAAAACAAATAGATCAGCTAGCACAACAAACCTCCTCCACAAGTGCTACTTTAACTGCAAAGGCAGGTTAAGCCCTTATAATTAATCAAGTCTTGTTTTTAGCCTTGCACTGACATGCCAATGCAGTTATAGTCATTCTGCCTCTTTTTCTATCACAATCAAATTTGTAAAACAAGTTAACTGTCAGGTTTGCACAAGCAGCATTCATTTTAATACAAACCACTGGAAAGGGAGACAGCTTCTTAATTAAATACATTCTGAAGATTGTGAACATTGCTCAATGAATTACATTTATCAATGTACTCCTTAAAAACCTTGAGCTGACGCTACTTTGCTCAAAGCATGAGTGTACTGTGGAAGGCTGATCTGAGGGCTCTGCTAACTTGTGGAAGTACCTCTTTATCTCCATGCTCTATCTGGTTCTTTGTTGATAAAGGAAATATTGCAGTGACATTATTAGTTTCCAGGACACTCTCATCCAAAGGAAACCAAGCCTTGCAGTGCTGAAGCTGGAACTTCTTACCAACCAAGGTACTGGGGAATCTATAGCAATGTATCAGAACTTAAAGAAAATGGAAAAAGAAAGATGCTACAATTTACCCAAATAAGCACTAAAGAGGCTGTGTTTGTGTTCAGCTTGTTCAGAAAAACATGTATTCAGATGCCAGACCTGTACACTTCAGTGGGGCTTCCTTTCAAGGTTTGCAGAGGTAGAATTTATTCCCATTGCCAAATTTTATGCCACTTTGGGCTACTTGTACACTTCATTATTGTTTTAAAGCATACAAACAAAATGGGGGGGGGATATATCACACTAGAAGGACATGCAGAGCCCCCACTATCATAGCAATTTGCCTCAATAAACAATTTAACAAAGCTCAGTGTTCCAATATGCACTCAGTTCAGCCTTACTGACAACAAGGTACTGAAAGAGATAGAAAACTTAACAGGATCACTGTTCCTGGTACAAACAGTTGCTCCAACATTTTCATCCTTTATTGCTAGATGTGACATAATAGTGTTAAAGCTCTTGAAAAAGAATCCTCATGCTCTTTGAAAACAACAGTGAATTTTCTGAGCATTCTTTGCCCTTATTTATATAAACAAACCTCTTACTTTAAATAATGATTGTTCATTGGAAAATGAACATCTCACCATACACGTGGCCTATTCTGTTTTTTCTTAACACAGCCATTCAGCTCAGAAATATATGTGAATATTTTTTAAAAAATCCAAACTGTTCATGGCCATTTTCTAAATTCTTGCAAATGATTAAATGTCATGCCCCATGCTCTTTGGAAAGGATCTCCCCTCTTTTAAAATGCATCCCCCCCCCAAATAATTACACTGTATACATATGTATCAAACACTGATAGAATATCCACTTAACAACTCAGGCCTCTATCCAGTACAAAAAATATAGTAATAGTTCTGGTTCTAAAGAATCAGAAGAATGGAGAACAAAAATATGTAAAACTAGGTATGAGTTTTCAAATTGAAGTATATTGCCAAGTTTGATAAAGACTTACCTTGTGGACTTAGGAGTTACATAAATCAGAAGTCTGAATATTCAAAGAAGTGGCTTTTCAGGACTATTTTTTAAACCATGGTTACACAACCTATCTTTTATACACATTATTCATGCAACTCAATATCTTAAGTGAAAATGACTAAAATTACACACAGAGAGACACTCAGCAGACCAAATTAAATGACACATTGCAGTATGGAAAACATTCTTTCTGAAAAACTCCTATTTTACAACTGGACCATAAAGTAAGGGTTAAAATATACTCAGAGCCACATGACATTCACTAGAACTGACTGACAGTTATTGATACTGTGCTGCCCCTTGCTGGAGCTTTGCATCATCATTATATGCTTTCTAACAAAAAACTCTAGTTGGTATGCAGGTCATTTCCCCTCACTGGTGCAATTAGAAACACGTTTCCATGATATCCTAATTAGCTGAACCAACACATTGAAAAAAATATTTTTCTCAGAACAGTAAATTTGCACAACTGCAGCAGGAGGCATTTTAGTAGCAGCAATTTGTCAATAAGGGTGGCTAGGGTGGTGCCTTCCCATCATCCAATGCCCAAAGAGAGAAGGCCCTTCTCTTTTTTGTGTCCACAATGCATATATTATTACATCAGATCCATTTCTGACAGGGATTAGCACCTGGCTGATCAGATCTTCATTCTTACCTGATCAGCTGCACTGATCCTATCACTGTGATCGTATAACTTGCCAGAAAAGGAAAAACAACATAACCCACATATTTTTTCCAAGCAATTCTCATAGAACAGAAGCCTTCAAGGAGTACACTGCAACCAAACATTCTCTAATTTATCCACTTTTCCTTTGTGATTGTCAACATGTCACCAATCAGCGCATACCATTTTTAAATCTGTGGACCATTTGTGAGGGATGCCCTCAGCCAATCCACATGAAGCATTTCAAAATTTGCAAAAGCTGGCCTTTTGCACACCCACATGCTGTGACTGTTGGCTCACTTAAGTCATTCTCTCAGTACATGGGAATGAAGTAGCAGCAGCAAACCTGACCATGTGGAAAGCTCAGAGCATACCAACTGAACTCATACCTGACTGAAATGCTTCCTTGCATAATTGCCTATGGCAGCTTGGCTTTACCATTAATTTTAATTTAATTTTATTTCCTGATGTGAGAGACAGAGAGAGAGAATCTGAGTCTATTTGGGCAGCTTTGAGGATTAAGGAAATTCTAAAGAATGTAGCAGTGATGAGCTAGGCCTGATGCCAAAGGAGGCTGGCAAGAGGGAAGGGGTATGGGGAAGGGTAAGGCAGCTGTGGGGTTGCACTTTCACTTGTCAGAGTGTTGCCGTCAATCAAAATAGATAAGTACAAAATAAAAAATGTTTTAAAGGCTGAAAACTTTAAATTCACAGTGCCATACTGGGTCTATCTATTTGACAAGTTTCACTAATTTGGGGAGAAAATGTATAAGGGACAGCAGTGCCCAGATTAAAAAATCTCTCTCTTTCTACTAATACTTCGAGGAGGGGGAGCAATTCATTTAAAAAAATAGACAAATAATACCTGTATTCCTTTGCTGTAAAAAGAATGCAGTCATATTGCAATGTTTGAGAGAGAGGACTTGGCTACCTGACCTCTTCTACTGGTTGGACACTGTGTTTCCTGGGTACTTCTTTGGAGGGGTAGTGGTGCCATCAGTTTTTTTGATTCAAGATTGCCTGTTAATACAGTTGGTTTGACTGTCTTTCTCCAAGCTCAGTCTTCTAAAAGGTTTTGATTAGCCTACCAGCAAAATGAAGTAAATGTATACATTCAAATTGCTATTCTATACACACTTACCTGAGAATAAGACTAATTGAACTCAATGGGGCATACTTCTGATTAGGATATTCAAGGACAAAATAAGGTACCATCTTTCAAGAAATCAGCACATTTGTTTAAATCAATACTACTATACACCATCATTGTTATTCTGTTGATATGGAGAACTTCTAAAGCCTCCATCATAAAGTAGGACCAGAAAAAATTCTCCAGTATCTCGACAGAAAAATCCTAGCTGCTCTTTTATATATAGTATGTTTGAAACCACTGGAATATAGTTCAACAATAATATCAAGGCACTATATTATGTTTATGCCATTTCTTTGAGGTGCCTTCTGTGAGACTAACCTCCAATTTTTTTCACTTTAGGGCAGTTCCATAAAATATGGAATTAATTAGTATCAACTATATCATATTTCCCACATTCAACGCTTTAAGTGTGGTTCATCCTATCATTTTTTACAGTTTCATATACCACTGATAACCTTAAACTTGAGTTTCTATCAAATGGGTTCTGCCTGAAAATGTTTGTTAGAGATTACTTTAGCAGTAATACGAACTTCCAAGGCTTTTCCTCATAATTTTTATGCGTCTTTCATTTTTTCAATTATCTAACAGTTTAACACACAAAGTCATTTTCCCAAACTTTTATTTGAGATGTTAAATCAAATAGTAATCATACTTAGTTCTTGTAAAACAAATGTGTAATCCATCCCTCTACGTTTAAAGCTAATTGATCTCTGGGGATTACACTTGCTTCATAAATCAGATCCTTTAACATTTACCTCCCACTGAGAAAAAGTACCTCTTAATCTATGGTTATGTTCAGTTACTAATAATAAAGGTAAAATGCTAGGACTTCTTTCTTTATATTCAAACTGATTTTTTTCACTGATCTTTTTCATCCAAGAAAAAGTACAATTTACCCTTGGTCTGAAAAGACATCCATATTCAATTCATTTTTGATAAACCAGCTCTTCATCCATGAAATCTGTGCAGCTTCAAAATATAAGAAAATTAGAAAGGCCAATCCCACTTCCACTTGAGCTGTTGCAAGATATCCACTTTTACTCTAGATAATTTAGTTACCCAAGTAAACTTTATCAGAAGTGTTTTTCCCCAGAATAGAATCCTCCATAATCTAAAATTAAAGGTAAGGACATAAATAAAAATTAATAATTGCACACATGTAATATATGGTGCAATCCTACAGCTGGTAGATGATGCCTAGTCAGGCATGGGAGTGGTGGAATCCCAGCTCCAACTTTGGGAACATGCTCTGAGGTTTGGAGCTGTGACTGAGACCTTGAAGTACACTCACTTCGCCCTTGCAGCCAGCACTGTCCCTTCTGCACTGGCTGTGGCTCTGAGGACAGTCTACTGACCTTGGAACTCAATCAAATGTGTTTGGTGGGCATTCTGAGGATCAGGGAGGGGAGGGAGGAGTGATGGAGGACACGATGTATCTCAGCAGAGCCTGAACCTGTTCTCACAATTTGTGGCAAGGCATTTAGACATCTAAAATCAGCTGTCTACATTTTTTGTATTTAAAGTATGGAGACAACCTTCACTTCTATGCTGCTTCTGCTCATGAAAAGCTGTCCACAATGCACCAAGTCTGGAGGTGTTAATGGTAGCAACATTTGATGGCTGTTAATCTTCTCAATTCATTTAAGTCTGTGGAGTCCAATACCCAAATATCTAACATTTGAACAATTTTTACTTATTGCAAGTAAACTAATTAGCTGAATTTGATTTACTATAGAAACATTGACTAATTTTGCATTTGTATGCCACCAAACTAATCTGAATCTCCATCTCTGTGCAGACAGACCCACCTATTTTCAGTTTGTTCTTGTGTATTTTGTATCTAGAAATTTGACTGGAAGAGTCTAAATTTGTATACAGAGATTTTCCAAATGGAACTTTAATACATTTGCATACAATAATGTTTAATATTCACTTCTGTTGATTCAGCCTTGATGGCTATTATTAAAGTTTCTATTGTTCACATAAAATGTAACAGGGAAATTGGACACCCTTGTCTTGTGCCTCTTCTAAATTTCAATGAATTCAGCGTCCTTTGTTTTGTCTGCACCAAAAACAAAAAACAAAATTCTCACATTGCTGAGCACCCCAACAGCTATCGATTGTTGAAGTGATACCTTCAAAAATTCCTTTAAAAAAAGTCCCCACAAAGTTTGTTCACCTCTGCTCTTGTTAGTGAGAAACAGTGTTTAACTTCACTATTTACTAATATTTTGATAATATATAATTTATAAATCCATTTTATGATAGTACTGAAGTATCCTTTAAAGTTAAAAAGCCATTTGACATGGTCAAATGCTTAGGTCATGTCTCTAACTCTAACCCTAACCCTAACCTTCACTTTAAAAAAAGTTTGCCTCTCTTTAAGAAGGTGGAATTAAGCCAATGTCAACTGTTTCAAAAATAAAGATTGCAAACTAAATTAATGAGTTATTGGGTGTTGCAGGCATCATACTACACCTAGCATTCTGCAACAAAAAAGAAAATGCTTTTGATTTGAACAAAACTTCCATTTTTTGAAGAAAGTTTTCCCTATTAGTTTCACTCTAACAGTTTTGTTGGAACTATCCATCACATGCTGCTGATATCTTGGGCTTTGACATATGTACTCTTGGACTGCCCTTAAAGTGGGCAGGTGATGAAAGGTCCAGATGGGTATTAGCCATTTAGAAATCCTGACTGGATATAAGATGGGATATAAATGTTTTAAATAAATAAAAGAATTACATTGATCTTCTGTGACAAGGAATGGTAGGATTGCCCAGATAGTGACTGTGGGATGTAATCAAAGCCCTGAGTATGATGAACAGCCCACATATATCATGTAGATTTGTTCCATGTTGCAGATCCCCTGCTGTTTCTGGCAAAAATTGTGATTATTTTAACCTTAGATGTTACTTCATTCCAGCAAGGAAGCAACACTCTTTCTCAGCCTTTCTAACCAGGGATATGTGGAGATGCTTAAAATTTAAAAAAAAAATCCATTTCAGCACTACAAAAAGTTTAAATATGTAGCCTTTATAAAATATGCAAGTGTATACACTCCTATTTTGCAAAATTTATTCAGCTATTTTAGCTATTTAACATAATGTATTTTAATTTTACTAATCGAAATGCAGTGAACTACACAAGCATTAAAGAGGGCACTTACACATCACTAAAAAAAGAAGAGGACACAATTTTGCATAACCATTTATATGCACAAGTACAAATTTAGAAATAATTACAATAGATTAAATACACTGTATCTCACCATACTGATAAGTAGCACTGGATATATTTAGTCCTTAATTAAAAATGCATACAGCTACATTAAAGGTCTAAATTACTCCCTGTGATCTCTCTGCCTGCCTGACATGTGGGGCTTCCTCCTTAATGACCAACTTGAGATTGTCATCACTGAAAGACCCTCTCCCCATATACCTAGAGCTCACCAAGCTGCAATCTACTCTTTTCCTGGATAGGAAAAGTCTAGATCTGTGTACCACAAAAAATATGCAGATCCAAGATGCCAGATTTTTGAAAGACAAAACAGACATAGAAATGGACAGATCTATGAATATACGACATCTGGCCAGGTTAAAGTCTGACCAGTGGAAGGAAAAAAAAATCTATGGATGGGTTGGTGCATTTTGTCTCTGGTACAGAGAGTACAGGTTTCCCCTTCTTAAGTTACATTGGCTTCTGACTTTGGGTTTGGGTCATGGCAGAGCAGCTGTGAATAGCGAGAGCTCTCGCTATCACGCCGGTGTTTGTTTGACAGAGAGCCGTGGGAGGCTCCTCTAAGCCCTGTTGGGATGAAGATAGATTGTCCGGGCAATCTTCTAATTCTGCGGAGCGGCAGTTCTGTATGACTGGGAGAGATCCAGGCTTTTCTCAATCGGACAACACAGGGAAGAGATTAGGCTCCCTGCAAGCCATTGATAGCCAGATAATTAGCATAGTTAATTAGCTGAAAGTTCATCGGATTGCTTGGGTAAGCATTTTTATCTTGTTCTTTTCTATATTACCCGTGAAAGAGCAGTACAGCTTCTAATTTGGCATAAAGAAAAAAGGAGAAGCCCTTTGACGGAGGGAGGAATTCCCCCCCACACACGGAGTTCTAAGCGGCGACTGATCTGGGGGAGAGGAATGGAGAGAAAGTTTGAGGCTTGGGAGAAGGATCTTTTTTTCTAACCTCCCCAAAGGCGAAGAATTAGAATAAATAATTATTTTGAAATAACGTGATAGACAATAAAAACTACACTGATCGGCCATTGTCTCTCTCTTCTTCTGGGACTCTCGCCAAAAAAACAACTGAACTTTTGCCAAATTGAAATTCATCATTTTCTTTTTTGCTGGACAAAGAAGGACTGTGAAGAAAGAATGCACTCTGCTGCCACCTGGTAGCTATTTGGATTATAGCAAGTATTTTTATTTTCTATATTTTTCTTTCTTTCTTTCTTTTTTTTGCTGCTGACCATTATGGAAGAGCTAAAGCCGACACTCGTGGCAATACAGGAGTCCTTAACAGCTTTGCAAATATCCCAAAAGGCACTGTTAATACAACAAGAAATCTTTTCAATTGAACAAAAAGAATGTTTTGATAAACTTGATACTTCTTTTAAGGAGACTTTGGTAGATGTACAACCTAAAATTGAACAGAATACACAAAAAACACAACAAGCATATGAAAAATTTGAAACCATGGATAAAGAAATAAAATTAGTAAAACCAATAAATAAGTCATCATGGGATTTACTTGTTATATTAGAGAGAGAGCATAGATTCTGGCTATCAAAAGAAGGAACATTTTTTACTGGGAAGAAAGAAGGATGGATGAATTCCGAATTGACTACATATTATTTTGAGGAAGAAGAAACAGTGAATACTGATTTGCAGTAAGAAACACAGTCATTGGAAATAAATATTGATTTACAACAAGCGCTGCATTTACTGAAAACAAAGCAAGAAATAGTGGATATTGATTTGCAACAAGAAATACAGACATTGAAGAATACTGATTGACAACAAACACTACACCTATTGAAAACAAAGGAAGAGAGATGGGGCAGGGATTTAAAGAAGAAATAAGAGAACTTGTTATCTTAAAAAGGAATGATGTAAATTGGTTGGCATGTTTATTGTGGTATGGAAAGGTTAAGTTATATGATTCTTTTGTTCTTAAGTTACTATACTAGAAAATTATTAATGTTGGTGGAGGAAAAGTTGTACTAAGAGGTTTTTTTTTCTTTTTTTCTTATCCATGGAAGCTTCTCTATGTTTAAATGCATTGAATTCTGAAGGGATTATAAGATATGATCTAAACTGAGTTAAGAAATGTGAGATCAGGGAGTTGAGCTTTTTCTTTGTTGGTGACATAAGAGGTAGATACAATCGAGATATGTTAAAGATCATAATGAGTGGGGCTTTTATAAGGAGCTAATAGCATTTGATTAAGTGATGCTTATGTTAGATGAAATGCTAGTAACTTAGTATAAAGAAAATTTGTATAAAATCTATTATAGGTAGTAGTTGTCGCCAAATAGATTAGTTAAGATGTCTCTAAAGATGTTAAATGGATGTTGGGTATTTAAATGTAATGGGTATTTTTATTATATAGAGTAGAGGAAGTGGTACAAAAATTCTTAGTTTCTTAAACTGGAAATTTCTTTTTTAGTAGGTATTATATTGGAACACTAGTAAATAAGAAATGTATTTGATTTTACTTGTAATTTCTGTGGTGAGGAGTCTATTTGTTCAATACTGGAAAAATGAAGAATTATTCTTCGGCAAAATGATTTTGGCTCTATCACTGAAGGAGAAAGAAGATACTGACTTCTATCAAACTTGGGTTTTTTTATTATTATTGATTGGAAAAACGGGAGTTGGCTTAAAGATGTTTTTATGTTATTATAAATGGATTTGAATATGATTATAGAATGTTAAAAGATATGTAGTGGGGGGCTGACCCAGTATGTCCGATGTATTTGATGATTGATGTTTTTAGTATTAGTTTAAAAATCTTAATAAAAATCTTAAAAAAAAAAGTTACATTGGCTTCTGAGTCCAATGCTGATTTCTTTGCGTTCTTTCTTCCCTTATTTCAAATATACAACTTCCCCCTCTAGATTACTTTGGCAAAATGTAAAGTACTGGCAGGTGTATCAATGTAAACACTCATCCAGCATCTTTTTCTATTTAAAAGTGGGAGGCTGTTAAAAATGGAAAACCTGTTCTGGTACAGAGGACTTAACTTTGTAAATGTCCCTTCAGATGCAAACTGGAAAAACTGTGTGTGTGTGTGTGTGTGTGTGTGTGCACGTGTGCACATGTGTGAGTGTTTCAATAACAGTTTGCCTATTCATATTATGTATGCATAGATGGACCCAAAATCTTTTTAGCACTACTTCTCTAGCATATGATATTTCAAAAAAAAAAAAAAAATCCAACAATTGATCAGTTGCATGTTTATGGTCATACGGTTTAGAAGTTTTCTTTCTTTAAATGAATGAAAACCAACTTCCCTAAGAAGCTGATTCTTGTGCCTAAATATTACATCCTGTACTTCTTATACACTTTCACAGAATTACAGCATATATCCTCTCACAGCTACATTTAGTTGAGCAACAGAATCCGTTATTTGAGGGTGCTTAAGTAGACAGAAACATAAAAGAGAGTTTTTCTGGTCTGCCCTGCATCCCTGGAAGGGGCCAACCTCTGGAATATGTCAGGTTCCAACACTGTGAACTTCAGGAAGGCCTAGGAGATTTTCCAGTTTTCTCTGACCTTTCCCTGAGTATGTTTCAGTTAATTATTCTATAGATTTAGCTGCAATTGTGTTTTAGGTTTTGGCACAGTCTGGACTAACTTTATTGCTGGTGCAATAATTGCTGTTGATTTTATTAATTTTCACTCTTTATTGTACAGAATTTTATTATATGTTATTTTATCACATATCCTGCTTCATGGCATGCTTTTGCCCTTAGAAGTGACCTAGAAATATTTTAAATGATGATCACCTAAAGTATTTTGGTAGCAAACAGTATTACAGCAAAAACTATTCTTTTCTGTTTAGAAATGCTTGTCAGTTCAATCCATTCTTTTCTGCCAGAGACACATAACAATGCTGTTCCTCTTATTTATGCTTTCACACCAAAATAGATGTGATTCCTACATGTAGACAAATATTAAGATATGCGGTAAAACAGCTGGAAATTTATCTGCAATCTCTATCACCCCATGTCTCATAAAATCCCCCTGAAGACACCTTATTGCTTTGAGAAAAACATGCTGCTTCTAGTCTGTAATGCTGGAATTTTACCATGTTTGTTTATTTTATTTAAAAGTATTTTTAGACTACCTTTAAGTTTTAATACCTTGAAGTCTGATTCAGCCTTGCCATTGTGCTCCACTTTAAACCACTCTAGTTTGGAGGGATCAGAGGAAGAGAGGAATGCTTTACTGAACAGCTTCAAATAGCTATAATACTTCCCCCATTTTTCCCATGTTCTTATTACCAAGTAGAGAAACAGACATTAGATCTGGTGCAAATTTCCATGCTGAGGACAAGTATATAAGCCACTGATTACAAAAGTTTGGATATACAGCTACATGTACCTTGAACAGTTGAATGAACGGCTCATAATCTACTTCAGAACAAGTAGCCTATGTTGTATGTCATGTAAAAATATACTTAGAGTCAGTATTATAGGTTAGCATCATGGGACATGTGGAAGCCCATTTAGTAACGACAGCCGGGCTTGTTGCTTTCGTTGGGAAGGAGTGCCAGCCTCACAACAAGGACAGACCATAGATTTGACATATCAGAATGCCGCTCAATCATCATCTCTGCTCCTGGCATGCATGGTGAGTAAATTAGATACAAAGAAAGATTTCCAGAGCACAGAGAGAATAAAACAGCCTGTGCCATTCCTCCTAGATACTTAGAATGTGCTGTTTGATGGACATTTAGCCCACAGGTTTACTCTCTCAGAGATGTGGCAAAGGGTTGAAAAATACAGAACATGTACAGTGGTACCTCAGCCGACGAATGCCTCAGTACATGACCAAATCAGGTCGCGAACAGAAATTTCAGAAAAAAATTGCCTCAGGTCGCAAACTCTGCATCAGGTGACGATCATGATTGCACCCGTCTTCCCTGCATGAGTGCAAAAGAGATCATGCCTGTCTTTCCTGTGTGATCGCGGTCATGCTCGGGGGAGGGGGGATGGCCGCGATCGTGCTCAGGAGGGTGGGGTAGATGGCTGTGGTCGCACTTATGCAGGGAAGACGGGCATGATCATGGTGGGGAGATGGCCATGATCATGCTCGGGGGTGGGGAGATGGCTGCGATCTTTATTGTTTTTTGTTACTTTGTTGTTCTTTGTCATTTTTGTGATTAAAAAATGGTTCAGAAGGGATTAACCTTATTTACATTGAAACTTATGGGGAAATTTGACTTGGGTCATGACCAATTTGGGTCACGACCAGAGTCGTTGAATGAATAAGTTTGTGAGCCAAGGTACCACTGTACTCTTTAAAATAAGTTACCTTAAAAATATGATAAAGAACCAGAATAACTGAAAGTTAAACACTGCATGCCATATGGAGGCAAAGGTTGTAAATAATTTCCATTAATAAACATCTTAGCTTTTGTTCCTTTTGAAGGGTTGTCTGCAGTAGTGGTGTTGATGTCATGCCAAATCTGTAAGAACCAAGGTACCAAGTTTCTTTTAGATAGAAAGGATTTGCCAGCATTTGTAGAGGTTTTATCTACAATTAAGTGGGCATGTGCAGATTTCCTTTTGCTTATTACTTTTATCCTTATTAAGGGTATTATAATATTTCAATTGGTGGCACCATTAATAAGTCAATGTTGGTTTACTATATATGGCTAAGTGGGGTGGAATGTAGGCTATTGTCCCTTCATCCAATAGAGGAGACTTGGATTGTTAAGATTATATGAGTTCACTGAAAAAGACTGCATATTGTCACAACAAATGTGTTTACTATATATGAAATTTCCCCATAATGTGTGCTTATTTACATGAAAACAATCATGCATATGTGTCCTAAAGTAATCACAAGACTATCTATATATTGTTATACTATGTGTAACAAGGACTCGTGAACTCTGTAGCTTTCTAATACTGAATACGACACATCCCAATACATGTGTCATATTCTCCCCAGATTACTCTCTGCAAATCTTGCTGAAAGCAAGATTGCCGTTTTTGTGGATTTTACTGTCACATAAACTCATTCTAGTCCTTAAAAGGCTTTTGGTCACATCTCTAAGTTCTACAACTAAAATCATTTACAGATAAATCATGACCAACAAAACGAGATATATCCTAAAATATGTTTCAGGCATAAAGGCCTTCTTCAAGTACTATTTACAATAAGCAACCATATTTACAAAATTCATGAAAAGAATATTTGAGAAATCATAAAGAGCCAGTTAAACCCAACAAGTGTAAATAATAAGCAAACAATTTCTTGTATTTTTTATGCAGAACACCTTAAAGCTAACAGTATATATCCATTTATTTACATCTAAAAGTACTGTTTATTGCAGAATTTTCAAATTTGTATGTGTCAATGACTCAAGTGTAGCAACAAAAGGAGCTGGTAAAAGAGAAGGCAAATATGTACCTTTCTAAAAGAAAATAGAAGCTGTTACTAATCCCTTAACAATCAGGGATAACTGCCAAATAGCCACTATAACAAATAACGTCAGGGAACATCACCAAAGGGAAAACCGCACACTGACTACAAAAGGGAGAAAATCCAATTCCTTATTTAAACCGTGTGGAGTCAGTGTTTAATTCTAAAATCCACCATTAACTTTTTTGATGTAGGAATTTCATCAAGTTTCAACTTTCTGGAACTTTATGCCAAGAGTCAATATTTAATGTTTCCATAAATTCACCACCAACAGGAATGCACAGCTTTTTAGCTTTGCTACTATACTATAAATACTTTCATTTATTTTCCTTTTAAGAGTTCTAAATTATTTTTCAAAGACAAAATTTACTGTGTAAATATCCACCATATTACTCTGTTGTAAAACATATTAGATTACCATTTATGAGTACCTTTTTTGACAGAAGGGTGAGGTATACATCTAATTAATAAAAATTAAATAAAGCAGTCCTCAAAATTAGCCAGTTTGTATTCATAGCTATCACAGATACAATGACTGCAGGAACAATACCTTGATAAAGTATATTGATATGCATGACTATTCCCTCTAAATGCTCTAAATAAAGTATGACTGCTATATGCAGTAGTATATAGTACAGTGGTACCTTGGCTCCTGAACGCCTTGGGTCATGAACACCTTGAGTCATGAACAAAAATTTCATGAAAATTTTGACTTGGGTCACAAACTCCGCTTTGGGTGGTGACCAAGATCACAGCCATCTCCCTACCACCCGAGTGGGGAGATGGCCACGATTGCAGTTGCATTTGTGCAGGGAGCACGTGTGATCATGGATGTGCTGTGCGGCACCCATCTTTCCTGCAGGAGCACACCCGTGATCATGCACGTCTTCCCTGCACAAACGCAATTGCGATCCTAGCCATTTCCCCACTCGGGAGGGGGTAGGGAGATGGCCACGATTGTGCTGGTTGGGGGGGGAGATGGCCGAGATTGCGCCCGTCTTTCCTGTAGGAGCGCACCCATGTCAGGGTTTCTTTGAAAAAAACTACCCCAACATAAATGTAATGAATAGAGTGTTGAATCTGATCAACAATAACTTGGTCTCTCATTTCCAGAGGGTTATGCAGTGCAGGAAAAAACAAGTGATTATAGACAGATTTTTCACCAAAATTGACCCTGTAGCTAAGAGACAAAGAGAGGAAACCCCTGAAAGGTATCTCCTCAGTGTCATTATGGAGGGGGACTCTCCCTCAAAACAATAATCTCCCCCCCACCTAGGTTAGTGTTCTCTGCTGTACTGTACAGTAATTTGTTACTTTGTTGTTCTTTGTCACTTCGTTTCAAAATTTCTGATTTAAAAAAAAAAAAGGTACAGAATGGATTAACCTTATTTACATTGAACCTTATGGGGAAATTTGACTTGGCTCGTGACCAAAATCAGGCTCACAACCACATTCGGAGGGGCCAGAAAAGATTAACCTTATTTACATTTAATCTAATGGAAAAATTTAACATGGGTCATAACCAATTTGGGTCACAACCAGAGTTGTGGAACGGATTAAGTTCGTGAGCCAAGGTACCACTGTATAAGCAAATTATATAACCTTTATAGTTCCTATAGAAGAAATCATTGGTTTTTTCTTGATATCCAGATATCCACTATAAAATATGACTGTATTTTCTAATATTATTCAGTAAAATATTTGTAAAATGATAGAGGGATCAGTGTTATGGTTCCCAGATAGCATCAGAGAGGCCTTAGGATAATTTGGGTTCCTGGCTCTGAGACTGAGGATGTTGCTCCAGCCTTAGAGGGAGATTAAGTTTCATGCTATTTCTTAGAAAGCCACTGTAAATCTTTCAGCTATTTTGTATGTTTTCTTTTATTCTACTTGTTTTACTGTAAGCCGTCCCAAGATTCTAGTGGTGGACAGGGTTAAAAAGCTTTAAATAAATAAATATCAAAGGTAGCCAGTTTAATCTAGCAGTGATCAGTGTCTCTATTGTCAAAGGGCAGCTCGCACTCCTAAGCACCTTGAATGTTCACCAAAGTGACTTCACCTAATCCTCAACTCTACTGTGGACCAATATTACAAAAAAATCCCACTGCAGATACTTAGGGAAGCTGTTGTAACCCAAATCATGTGTAACCTAGTAAAGCAATCAAAAACTCATTTCTTAGACCTGATCTTTTTTTTTTCCACCTGTAGGAATGCCGAATGATACAAGATGGTCTTAAAGTGCTCTTCATGTCAGCCCCACTGCATTTTGGTCAAATCCACCCAAACCCAATTGTCTTCCAGCCATGAAAAGCTCACTCACTGCTGTACCCATAAGACTGCAAAATGCTTGCAGACGGGAACCTTACTAGAAATGTTGGCCAGTAAAAACCTGGCAAAAGAATGCAAGTTAGCACCCCAAAAAGCCTATACCTTAGTGTCCCAAGGAATAGAAAGCTGCATATCTCCATCTTGCTAACCTTATCACAAAACCTAACCTGGGCTGCAGCTGTGGCTAACCCAATATGGAATGAATAAGGCCCAAAGGAACAAGGACTGAGAACATATGCCATTGAGGCTGCATTAACTCTGCCCAAAACTGAGACTGAAATATCCTTGACCAAACAGGTAGATGAAATTATTATAGCTTACCATAATTAAATCAGATAAAGTCCTCCCAGGCACTCCATCCAGCTTCTGAGGCCTACCTTCAAGAGAGGCTTGTTGGTGGCAGCAAACAAAGAAACATAGAAACAGAGCGAGTCACAAGGGGCCTCCCGGGCCAACTAGTCTGACCCCCAGCTCCAACCGGCTCCGCTCACAACATGCCCACCATGGGCATGTCCAGCCTATCTTTGAGCACCTTCACCGATGGGGCCTCAACAACCTCTCGTGGAAGCCCATTCTACACCCTCGGGGTCCTAACTGTCAGGAAGTGCTTCCTGACATCTAAATGGAACCTTGGCTCCCTGAGCTTTGCTCCATTGGAGCGTGTCCTGCCTCCCTCTGCAGGGGAGAACAGGTCTCTCCGTGTGACATCCCCTCACATACCTGTATGTCGCCAACATATATCTCCTCTGAGTCTCCTCTTCTCCAGGCTGAAGAGACCCAGTTCGCTCAGTCTCCCCACATACCCCATCCCCTGCAAACCAGCCACCAACCTTGTGGCCCTATGCTGCACTGACTCTAACCTGACTATATCCTTTCTGTAATGAGGGGCCCAAACCTAAGCACAATACTCCAGTTGTGGGTGCAGCAGAGTTGCATAGAGTGGTAGTAATACCTCTCTTGATCTAGAAGCCACACTTTTGGCTATGCAACCAAGGGTGGTGTTCACCCTCTTGACAACCGCATCACACTGCTGACTCATGTTTAGCCTGCAGTCAACCAGTATCCCGAGGTCCCTATCACAAGTGCTGCTCTCCAGCCACTCGTCCCCTAACCTGTACTTATGACACCTATACCTATGCCTCAAGTGCAAGACCTTGCACTTATCCACACTGAACGCCATTCTGTTGTCTCCTGCCCACTTCCATAGTCTGTCCAGATTCTTTTGGATCTGGAGTACCTGCTCCTCAGTTTTGGCTACTGCTCCAGTTTTAGTATTGTCTGCGAATTTAATCAGCAGACTGTTCACCCCTTCTTCCATGTCATTGATGAAAAAATTAAACAGGATTGGCCCCAAGATAGAGCTCTGGGGGACCCCGCCTGTCACTGGCCACCATCCCGATGATTCCCCAGTAATGGTTACCCTCTGTTTCCGGTTAGGCAGCCATGCCCTAAACCACCGGACAGTGCTTTGCTGTATCCCAAAACTCCTCAGTTTCTCCATCAGGATATCATGGAGCACTTTGTCAAAGGCCTTGCTGAAATCCAGGTATACCACATCCACTGCAGCACCTCCATCTAGCCATCTCGAAACCCTGTCATAGAATTCCACAAGGTTTGTCTGGCAGGACCTGTTTTTGCGGAAGCCGTGTTATGTGGCTGTCAGCCTCCCTTCCCTATCTAGCATCACTAGATCTCTCTCTATTATGAGCCTTTCCATTGTTTTTCCTACAATGGACATAAGGCTAACCGGTCTATAATTCCCCATGTCCTTTCTTCTACCCTTTTTGAATATTGGGACCACTGATGCCACCCTCCAGTCCTCTGCAACCTCACCCATTCTCCACGAGGTCTCAAAAATGGAGGCCAGCGGGCATGAGAGAACCCCTGCCAACTCTCTAAGTACTCTCAGGTGTAACCTGTCAGGGCCTGGTGCCTTTGTAATGTCCAATGCCCTGAGGAGCCCCTCGACTTCAAGGGGGGTGACTCTAATCTGTGCCCCTAGGTCCCCGCCTCATCTAATCTCCTATGTGGATATCCCCCTTCCAGCTTTAGTCATTTAGCATCTGTGCCTGTTCCCTCATATCAGTCACTGGATCACCTTCCTCCTTATTTAGTGATCCCACCACTTGTCTCCCCTTCCTCTTCCTATTTACATGCTGAAAGAAGCCCTTTTTGTTGCTCTTGATATTCTTGGCAAGTCTCAGCTTGGAATCAGCCTTAGTCTTGCGAAGAATCCTCCTGCAACAGGCCTCCTCCTCCTGGTATACCCTTTTTCCTATTTGCCCCAGTACCCATTTCCTATGGAGGTTCCCTTTACATCTAATCCCTCTAACTACCTCCTTTCACATCCATGGCAGCTCTCTCCTCCACCTCCCCACCTTACTAACTAGAAGTATCATCAAGGCTTGCGCCTTCAAAACCACCCTTTTGAGTGCCATCCACCCCTCCTCAACTTACTTACCTTCCAGTTACCTATCCCAGGAGACTTTCCCCAGTCTGGCCTTCAGTTGGCCAAAGTTCGCCCTCTTGAAGTCCCAACTTCTAGTGTTCGACCTGCTGCATGTCCCCAGTCTCCTGATCTCAAAGCAAAGGATGGAGTGATCACTCGCATCCAGAGCTCCCCTAATCTGTACTTCATCTATCAGCCCCTCTCTATTGGTCAAGACCAAGCCAAGGATGTGTCCCCCCTCGTCACCTCTCGGACCCTCTGTGTGAAAAACGCTCCCTGAATAGCTTCTAGAAAGCGATGTGGCCTGGCAGTCACCGCTGAGTGAGCCCCCCAGTAATATCTGGGAGATTGAAATCTCCCATAGTTACTGTGTCTCTCCCACAAGATATCCTTAGAACCTGGTCTGTCAGGACATCATCCAGGGTCTCAAGTTGACCTGGAGAGCGATAATATACCCCCACTGTCAGGCCTCTTTCCCTTTCAAAACCCCTGAGTTTCACCCAGACTGCCCGTACTGAATCCCCATCTGTGCCGCATTCTATCTCACTGCATCCTATCCCTTCCCTGACGTATAAAGCCATGCCCCCACCCCTTTCCCTTCCTGTCCTTTCTAAAAGGGTAATACCCTTCTATGTTCACATTGCAGTCTTGCCTTTCGTTCCACCAAGTTTCTCTGATTCCCACCAGGTCATACCCTCCCATTCCCAGGAGAGTTTCAAGCTCTTCCTGATCATTACTCATGCTCCTAGCATTGGTGTACACGCACCTCAACTCATTCCCACCGCTTCCTTTCCAAGTTCCCACCCTCCCATCCTCCCTGATACCTGGCCCCTCTCTGTAGGAGTCCTGTCAGTCCCTGCAGTACCTCTAAAATCTTGGTCCCAAAGCCCTGATCCTCTCCCCACACTTGTCCAGTGTGGACAAGTTTCTGGGGGGCCTGAACCTACCCCCCACTGGCTCAGTTTAAAGTCTTCTGGATGAAGCTCACTAGAGCATCTCCAAATGACCTTTTCCCCCATCCTCGTGAGGTGTAACCCGTCCCTTGCCAGAAGTCCATTGGCAAGAAACCGAGTGCCGTGGTTGAGGAACCCAAAGCGTTCCTTCTGGTACCACACTCTAAGCCACTTGTTCACCTCGGAGACCCTCCGGTCCCTGCCTGGCCGAAATCCCTGGACTGATAAGATCGATGAAAAGGCCACTTGGGCCTTTAGCTCCCTGAGTTTCTTCCCCAAGGCCTCGATGTTCCTGGTGATCCTGACCACACCCTGCCTGGCTATGTCATTTGTGCCCACATGGATCATCAGGAGCGGCTGGTGACCCCCGGAGTGAACAAGATGCTCCACTCTGTCCTTCACATGCTGGATGTGTGCACCTGGCAGGCAGCAAACCTCCCTTCTCTCCAGTTGGGGCGGCACACCACCACCTCAGTGCCCCTCAGCAGGGTGTCCCCAACAACAATCACCCGCCGCAGTACCTTCCCGGTGGTGGTGGGCGACCGTGCCCTGGCCCTCGCCTCTCCTGCAGCGGTCCCCTTGCCGCTGGTGGTCCCAGGCTGGGGGTCCTGCTTGTCCCCCGAGGCCTCATCAGCCCCAGCCTCCCCAAGTGGAAAGAACCTGTTTCCCAGCTCCAGATTTGTGCCAGGAGGAGGTGGAGGCCATGCTGACCTCCTTCTCCTGTGGGTGACATGTCTCCATGTCTCCCCGGCTGCTCCTCCTGTGGCCTCTCCCTTAACCCTCTGTCCAGAGTGGGGCTGCTCCCAGGGGGCCTGGAGAGCTCTCTCAGCACCTCACCTCCTCCTTTAGCAGGACCACCAGCTTGTATCAAGGGCAAGTATATCCCTGCCTCTCCTGGGGGAGAAGGACAAACATGTTGCAGCTGTCGCAGTGGACAGCAACACCCATGACTCCCGCCAAGGCCATCTCCTGGTCTGCCATCTCTTCTGAGACCCTACCTTGGTCCCCCCCTTGTCTGTCCTGCAGTACCCCTCACTCACCCAGTTCTCCCAGACAAAAACCCACACACACACACACACAAGGATAAAATAAAAATTTAAATTGGAGGAAAAACAAAGCAAAGCACAGCACAGCATGCAAAAAAAAAACAAACAAACAAAACAAACCGAGACAAACCGAGACAAAAACAAACAAACCAAGAAAAACAAAGCAATAAAACAAAACAAAACAAAAAAACCCAAAACCCTCAGCCTCCCAGGGAAGGGAGTCCACAGGCAGCCAAGGGATGCAGACAAGGGATGATGCCTTATCAGTCCCTCAGGCCGGTGGTCCTGCCCTCCTGCTTCCTCCTGGCCTCTCTGGCCTGTCTGGCCCTACCCCCTTCAACTCTGCTGCTCCTGTCTCTCTGCTCGTCTGCCAAGCTCCTACCTTGCCTTCACCAGTCCCCTGGCCACTCAGCACTCTCTCCCAGCCTGTGCCTCTGCTGCTCTGCCAAGAGGCAAGACCCAAAAAGAAGAGGGCCTTCTCTGTGGCAGTCCCTGAAATATGGAATGATTTCCTCAGAGGCCCACCTGGCACCAACCCTGTTTTCCTTTTGGGGCCAGGTTAATATTATTCCCTAAGGTGAGGCATGTAAAAGGCACATAGAGGGGGATTATGTTAGCTGTTTCATGGGCTTAGCTGTATGAACCTGTCTTAGCAGTTTAAATTGTTTAAAAATAATTTTTAAAATTATTGGGAATTTTTATGATTTTATAATTATTTGGAGGACTTTTTATTTTTATTGAGCACAATAGTAATAAAATAGATGACATAAATTTATTTATTTATTTATTTAGAATATTTTTATGCCGTCCTTTCCCAAAGCCTCAAGACGGCTTACATAAATCAGAAAAATAAAACATAATACAAATAAAATCCAGATCCACCCTGGCTGCCGATTAAAACCTATTTAGCTAACGTTAAAAGTTATTAAAATAATCTTGTAATAAAAAGGTCTTAGCCTGGCACCGAAAAACAAGTAACGACGGTGTCAGGCAGACCTCTCTGGGGAGCGCATTCCATAGGCGGGGCGCCACCGCAGAGAAAGCCCTCCTCCAGGTACTTTCCTCCTAATGTCTTTCACAGAGGGTTCCCAGAGGAGGGCCTCTGCTGCCAATCTCAAGGGGCGGGAGGGCAAATACGGAAGAAGGCATTCCTTTAGGTATCCAGGTCCCAAGCCTTTAAGGGCTTTATAGGTAATACAAGGTACAGCACCTTGAATTGAGCCTGGACTTGGATGGGAAGCCAGTGAAGCTGGTAGAGGACTGGGGTTATATGAGAATAACACCCAGTCCCCGTCAGCAACCTGGCTGCTCTATTTTGCACCATCTGAAGTATCTGGACTATCTTCAAGGGCAGCCCCACATAGAGCGTATTACAGAAATCCAACCAGGAAGTAACCAATGCATGTGCCACTGTTGCTAGGCAATCGTCCTCCAGGTAGGGATGCAGCTGATGGATTAACCGAAGCTGAAGGAAAGCACTCCTCGCCACCGCAGTCACCTGAGCTTCCAAGGACAGCTCCGGATCGAGGAACACTCCCAAGCTGTGGACCCTGTCCTTTAGAGGGAGTGCAACCCCATTCAGGGGTCCAAGTCACCTACCCAGGAGCTCGAACCACCCACCAACAGGACCTCTGTCTTGTCTGGATTGAGTTTCAGTTTATTGGCCCTCATCCAGCCCATTACCTCGGCCAGGCACCGATTCAGTACAGCCACTGCCTCACCTTGGTTGCTTGAAAAAGAGAGGTAGAGCTGGGTATCATCAGCATACTGATGATTCCATAGCCCAAACCTCCTGATGACCTCTCCCAGCAGTTTCATGTAAATGTTGAATAGCAAGAGGGACAAAATGGACCCCTGCAGTACTCCATGGCATAGCTGCCATGGCACAGAGCCAAAGTCCCCCAGCACCACCTTCTGGAATTGGCCGTCAAGGTAGGAGTGGAACCACTGCCAAGCAGTGCCTCCTACTCCCAGTCCCGCTAGCCTATCCAGAAGGATACCATTTTCGATGGTATCAAAAGCCGCTGAAAGGTCCAGGAGGACCAACAGGGACGCACTCCCTGTCTCTGTCCCTGCACAGGTCATCATACAGGGCAAACAAGGCAGATTCAGTACCATACGTGGGTCTGAAGCCGGACTGAAATGGGTCCAGATAGTCAGTTTCATCCAAGAGTGCTTGGAGTTGTCCCGCCACCACACGTTCCAACACCTTGCCCAAAAACGGGATGTTGGCCACCGATCTATAATTGGCGGCCATCTCTGGATCCAGGGATGCCTTCTTTAGGACCAGCCTGACTACCACCTCCTTTAGAGGAGCAGGCACCCGGCCGTCCCTCAGAGAGGCATTAATGACATCCAGGCACCGATCCCGTGTTTGGCTTTGGTCAGCAGCCACAACGGGCAAGGGTCAAGTAAACAGCTGGTGGGACGTACTTGTCCAAGTACCTTGTCCACATCATCAGGCCACAATAACTGAAATTCATCCAATAATATCTAACCGGACGGAGTCATTGGCACCTCCCTTAGAGGATCTGAATCACTTGTGGAGTCCAGCTCGTGACGAATCTGAGCGATTTTCTCCTTAAAGTGCTCGGCAAAGTCATCACAGCAGGCCATCTAGAGTGGTACGGGATCTTTCTTAGGGCCAGGATGCAGCCCATGTACCACTCAAAAGAGCTCCGCAGGATGGCACTGTGAGGAGGCAATGGAAGTGGAGAAGAATTTCTTCTTCGCCACCTTCACCACCACAGCATAGGCTTGATAATGAGCTCATAAGCGAGCTCGATCAGATTCATCTCGTGATTTCCTCCACCTATGCTCTAGATGTCTCCCAACCCGCTTCATCACCTGTAATTCAAGTGTATACCATGGGGATGAACGGGCTCTGCTGGATGGGAGAGGACACTTAGGAGTGATCATGTCAATAGCTCCGGCCATTTCCCCATTCCACAGTTCAACCAGCGTATCAACAGGAGTGCCAGCTTTATGGAGATTCAACATGGCATTGGAACGAGACGGCTGTGATTAACAGAACTTCTGTTATCATACCAGTATTGCTCAGCAGTTAGTCATGGGAGAATCATCTAAGCCCTGTCGGGGCGAAGACAGATTATCTGATATTCTTTTGGTTGGTGTGGGACGGCAATCCCATATCCACTGGGAGAAACACAGGCATTTCTCAACCAGGCAACACAGGGGTTTTTTTTAGCCCCTGCAAGTTCTCGACATCTGATAGATTAATTAGCTTATTTTAGCCAGATAAACATTGGACAGCTGGTAAGCATTCTTATTTCTTTTTGCAATACTACCCATGGAAAAGCTGCATTTGTTTACAATTGGCTTCAGAAAAAAGAAAAATAAGCCCTCCCAAAGTCTTTAAGCGGCGACTGAAAGGGGGAGAAAGGAAGACTTTTATCTGAGTTGAAGCTGAAGAAAAAGATTTTTCTTCTAATCTCTCTAAGGGCGAAAAATTAAGATAAGTAACTACTGTGGAATTAAACGATAGGATGGTAAAATGTAGAGCAATCATTTTGGATAATTGCTTGGACTTCTGCCAAGACTAAATGGACATCTGCCAGGATAATTTTTGTGTTGTCTGGTGTTTTTCTCTCTGCTGTGATGACTTTCTGGTGAGCATTTTTACTTTCTTTTTGCAATATTACTTGTGGAAAAACTATATCTATTGTTATTTGGCATAAAGAAGAAGGAAAAGCCCCCTTTGAAGAAGTAAAATAACATCTATTGGGGAATTAAGCTGGCAGCCATTTTTGGCTAGCTTCCATTCTTTCTGGGAGTTCTGCCAGAAGACACTGATGACATTGTTTCCTTTTTTTTTTAAATAGCCTTTTGCTGCCACCCGGTGGCTATTGGAATTATTGCAAGTCACTTCCATTTCTTTTTTTTTTGTTTTTACTGATTTATTCAATTTATATTTTTCTCCCCCCCCCCTTTTTGATATTTTGAAACTTCTTTGGTGAACTACTTTCATTATGAGGAAAACTCAGCCCTCTTCAGCACCCTCCTCAATTGGTCAAAGTCCAATGCATCAGCCTAAGACAGAAAATGTTGCAAAAAGTTTAAGAGAGCTGCAAACGATGATTTTGGCGATACAGGTGGCTTTAACAACTGTGTCAACATGGCTGGAAAGCTTATCAAATGAGCAAAAAGAACGACTTGATAAATTGGATAATTCTATTAAAGAGGTGACAACTCAACTATTGGATGTTCAACTTAAAGTGGAACAGAATACACAAAAAATGCAACAAGTATGTGAAAAACTGGAGACAGTAGATAAAGAAATACATTTAATTAAGCAAACAAATAAGTCAGCATGGGACTCAATGGCTGCATTAAAGATGGAGAAGTCATCTTACTATCTAAGATTTCAGAATATACCTGAAGAGAAAAATGAAGACCTACAAGAGCTTATAACTGACATGTTGGCGGAGCTTTTAGAAATCGAGAATGAGGTCATTGGTATGGGAATTGACCTTGTTTTTAGGGTCAACTCCACATATACCAGAAAAAATAAACTTCTGAGAGAAGTTCATGTCAAATTTGCTCTAAGGTCCATAAGAGACAATGTTTTGAAGGCCGTACGGGAGAAGCCGTTAAAGAGAGATGATTGTCAGGAGGTGACAGTCCTGAAACAGATACCATGGAGGATTAGAGAGGGACGAAAGAAATATTTATTCCTTACTACCAAACTGATCAAGAAAAAGATTATCTTTAGGTGGCTAATACCAGAAGGAATATTTTTCACATGGAACTCTGTAAGATATAAATTGGATTCAATTTTTAAAGCACAAGAGTTCTATGAGGAATTCAGAGCCATATTGGAAGAGGAGGATCCTGTCGTCTCTAAAGAAGGAGAAAAAGGTGCCGAAGCAATGGAAACAACAGCGTACCATTCTGAAGAAGGCGAAATACTGAGGGTTGATTCACAACAAGAAGTACAAACTTTGGACTCAAAGGAAAAAGAAGTAGAACTGTAAAGGCAAAGGATAAGTAGATAATTTTATTTAAATATGGCTCTTAAAAAGGAAGGGAAAATTGAATTGTTTTCCTTAAATGTTAATGGACTAAATGGACCATCCAAGAGAAGAAGGTTTTTTGCTCAACTTCAAAAACGAAAGTTAGATATAATCTGTCTACAGGAAACACATATTAAGAAACAATGCATTAAACTTCTGGAATGCTTAAAACTGGGAAAATTGTTCATATCTTCTGCATCACAAAAGAAAAGAGGTTTAGCACTATATGTTAAAGAAAAATTGAACCCTAAATATATACTTGCTGACAATTAAGTCGTGGATGAGGGATGTTTTGTTATGGACCGGCCTGGCATTAAGCAACAGCACCGTCAGGCCTGAGGGGCGTAATAAGCATACCTGGAACCTTCCGGTTGGGGGAATAACCAGAAGGGGGAACAGGTGTCAACCATCTGTTCCTCTTTCTTATATGCCGACATGTTAAACCCCCAACGCCATATCAACCATTGCCCAAAACCACCCCAATGCTGGTGCCCACGTGCTCCCCAGGCAACCCCATAGTAGCAACCAGGCGTGAATCCATTAAAACAATCTAATAAAATACAATTGAATTGCAATAAAATCCTCCAACCCACCCAATTACAAAAGCCCACCCACACACACACAGCGTCTCTGGCCAGGCTAGCCCCCGCATGGCCCCGAACAGCCCAAAATGGTGGCGACACCCTTGGGCCGTTGCCTTTGGGCTGCTGGCCAGAGGCCGCCAGCCACGGCTGGCGAGTTAATGCCATGGCCCCTCCCTGTGCCCCACCCCCAATCCGGTGCAGCTGCCACCAACACCAGAGGGGAAGGGGCAAGGGCAGGGCTCACGGAGAACTCACCGGCAGGGTGGCGGGCCCAAAGGCCAGCAGCATCCCGGTCTCTGGTCCTGTGGTGGCCGCCATCCGTCCTTTGGGGCAGCGGTGGCATCAGCGGGCAGGTCGGGGTCTGCGGCGTTGGTGTTGAGTGGGCAGCACTGGCAAGCGGTCGGTCCCGGTGCCGGCTCAGCCATGGCCGGTGAGTTAATGCCCCTCCCTGCGCCCCACCCCCAATCCGGCGCGGCTGCCACCCACACCAAGGGGGGAGGGGCAAGGGCAGGGCTCACGGAAAGTATAATCTTGTAGGCATCATTTTTATTAGCCTTATTTGTTTCAGTGATATTGGCTTTTTTGGCTCTTGCGTATTGACAGAGCAGAGGAGTAGCCAAGGCAGAGGATGCAAGAGAGTGCTGAGGGTGGCCAGGGGACTGGCAAAGGCAGAGGATGCAAGAGAGTGCTGAGGGTGGCCAGGGGACTGGCAAAGGCAAGGTAGGAGCTTGGCAGAGGAGCAGAGAGACAGGAGCAGCAGAGTTGAAGGGGGTGGGGTCAGACAGGTCAGAGGCCAGGAGGAAGCAGAGGAGCGGGTCAACTGGCCTGAGAGGCTTATAAGGCCGTGCTCAGCTGTTGGCAGTGCCAACGGATGCAGCGCAAACAGTGCCGCATTAAGGGCGATGCAACAAGGGCATCATCCCTTGTCTGCATCCCTTAGCTGTGGCCCGGGCTGCCCAGGGACTCCCTTCCCCATTTAAATTTTTATTTTATCCTTGTGTGTGTGTGTGTGTGTTTGTGTGTATGAGAACTGGGTGAGTGAGGAGTACTGCAGGACAGACAAGGTGGGGAACCAAGGAAGGGTCTCTGAGGGGTTCCCAATGGCAGGCCAGGAGATGGCCTTAGTGGGAATCACAAGTGTTGCTGTCCACTATGACAGCTGTGACATTTGCCCTTCTCCCTCAGGAAAGGCCAGGATACACTTGCCCTTGTGGCAAGCTGGTGGCCCTCCTAGAGGAGGAGGTGAGGTGCCGGAGGGCTGAGAGAGCTCTCCAGATCCCATGGGAGCAGTCCCCCTCCAGAGAGAGGGTTGAGGGAGGGGCTACAGGAGGAACAGCCGGGGAGACATGCAGGCATGTCACCCACAGAAGCAGGAGGCCAGCATGGCCTCCTCCTCCTCCTGGCACCAATCTGGAGCTGAGAAACAGGTTCTCTCTGCTTGGGGAGGCTGGGCCTGATGAAGCCTTGGGGGACCAGCAGGACCCCCAGCCTGGGACCACATGCAGCAAGTGGGCCACTGCAGGAGAGGCGAGGGCCAGGGCACGGCCACCTACCACCACTGGGAAGAGACAGCAGCAAGCGATTGTTGTCAGGGACTCCCTGCTGCAGGGCACTGAGGTGGCGGTGTGCCGCCCCAACCTTGAGGTGAAGGAGATTGTTGCCTGCTGGGTGCATGCATCCGGCATGTGAAGAATAGAGTGTCTTGTTCACTCTGGGGGTCACCAGCCGCTTCTGGTGATCCATGTGGGGACAAATGAGGTAGCCAGACAGGGTGTGGGCGCGATCACCAGGGACATTGAGGCCTTGGGAAAGAAACTCAGGGACCTAAAGGCCCAAGTGGCCTTCTCATCTATCTTACTGGTCTGGGATTTGGGCCAGGCAGGGATAGGAGGGTCGCTGAGGTCAACAACTGGCTTAGGGTGTGGTGCCAGAAGGAACGCTTCGGGTTCCTTGACCATAGCACCCGGTTTCTTGCCAAAGGACTTCTGGCAAGGGACGGGTTGCACCTCATGAGGATGGGGAAAGGTCCACTGGAGATGCTCTAGCAAGCTTTATCCAGAAGACTTTAAACTGAGCTGGCAGGGCTCAGTGTGGGGAGAGGATCAGGGCAAGTGTGGGGAGAGGATCAGGACTTTGGGACCAAGGTTTTAGAGCTATTGCATGGACTGGCAGGACTCCTACAAAGAGAGGGCTGGTATCAGGGAAGATGAGGGGAAGGAGGAAGCTGTGGACTCCAAAGAAAGGAAGCGATGGGAAGGAGTTGAGGTGCATGTACACTAATGCTAGGAGCATGGGTATTAAGCAGGAAGGGCTTGAAGCTCTCCTAGAAATAGGAGGGTATGATCTGGTGGGGATCACAGAAACTTGGTGGGATGAAAGGCAAGTCTGGAATGTGAACACAGAGGGGTATCACCTGTTTAGAAAGGACAGGAAGGGAAAGAGGGGTGGGGGCGTGGCTTTATATGTCAGGGAAGGGATAGGATGCAGTGAGATAGAATGCAGCACAGATGGGGATTTGGTAGAGGCAGTTTGGGTGAAACTTCGGGGTTTTGACAGGGAAAGGCACCTGACAATGGGGGTATATTATCCCCCCAGGTCAACTTGAGACCCTGGATGATGTCCGGGCAGATCAGATTCTAAGGATATCTCAGGGAAGGGACACAGTATTTATGGGAGATTTCAATCTCCTGGATATTAGTCAGGAGACTCTCTCATTTGTGAAGGCAATGAGGGAGTCATTCCATGTGGGTGTCATGAGGCTGGCACTCCTTCCCAATGAGAGCAACAAGCCCGGTTGCTGCTACTAAATCTTTATTCCACAGAGTTAACAATTACAATCATGAATAATGATAATGATGATGATGCTAGAGATGACAATGAAGTTGTCCTCTCTTTCTGAATGGGATCAGTTCATGGAATACCTTTAACTCGCCTGGGCCATCCCTCGATGGCCAGGTCTGACAAACTTCTCTCTTTTCATTGTTCCAACAGTCTCGTGTCTAACTGCCCTAATCTGTGTGTGTGTCTGCGGGAGCACACATCTTCTACCAGCCCCTCAAGGTTAACTCCCATGTTCCCAAGACTGTTATCTGCAGGTGCCTCAACCATTCTCTCCGCATCCTCTAGGCTGGCCTCTGATTGCTGCATGCTTTCAGTTACCTCCTGAATTCCCCAGCCCTCTGCGTTCTCCTCCCTTTGGAGAGCACCATCAGGGAGTGTGGGGTGCATTTGAACTACTGGCACCAAATACACATCTTCCTGTAATGAAGTCTGGTTCCCACAGGAAGTCTCCCACTCTCCTGCATGTGCCAAAGACTTTTCTGAGTCAGTGCGCATGACAGTGGGAGATCTTGAAAGATTTTTTAATAAGAAGTGAGTCTTCTTTCTCCCCCCGGGCAGCTGGAAGGCTAAGAGAGTGCCGATACCGAAAACAGTTGGACAGAGCTGTAAGGAATGCAGATTAAACCTAAGTTAGTCCCAGGACTAACTTTTCTGCCAGGTTGTTTATATTATAAGAAAATAACGAGCAATAAAAAAAGCAAAGAAACCTAACAAATAAACAAGCAAGTACGATAGATAAAACCAACTACATAATGGAAATGCATCTGAATCTGAACTACATCTGAATTTGAGCTCCCTCTGCTGGCTAATTGCTAAATTGCAGCTGCTAATTCATTTATTGATTGAAAGTGTAATTCAATGGTGGACTGCAAATAAGATAATTAAATCCAAGAGCTCTCTCTCCACTTAACTGGAAGTAATAGTTGTAGACTGTATGTCCAAGTGCAGTAAAAGTGCAGAAAACCTGAGATCTCAATCTCGAGAACTGAAGACTGTTTGGCAAACATCCAGGGCAAAACAAGATTCTTCTCACAAACCTCATCCATCAGATTTGCGATTAAAAAGAGTAGAGTGGAAAAAAGAAAACATCACTGGAAAAAGCAACGACTTCATCAATACAATTAGGTAATTCTGTTGTACAAGAAATAAGAGAAATAAAGAGAAAAATGGATGCACAATTTGATGGTATGAAAGAAGAGATCAAGAGAGATCTGAAGAAGCTGGATATTAAAATAGATAATATGGATGGAAGACTAAAAGAATTAGCTAAACGAAGTCAAGAGAATCTCCAAATGATTACAGAAGTGAAAGCTCAAGTGAGAGAACAGAATAAAGAGTAAAAAAAACAGATGACTATGATAGACTAGGTCTCTAAAAGTGTAATTGAGATCCGAGATAGACAACAAAGATCAAATATACGCCTTAAAAGATATCCAGAGGATGCAACAGAGAATGAAGATAAAGTGATCCAATCAATATTGGATTGGACTAAAACTATTCTTCCAGATGTTTCCTTTACAAGATATGATATCGATGCAATGCATAGAGTTGGCCCAAGAAGAGCAGGAAGAAAAATTCCGAGAGACATCGTGGTTAGATTTTGGTCATATGCAAAAAAAAGAACAACTGATGCAGAAATTATGGAATATGACATCAATTATGCTGGAAGGTCATCAGATTTAAGTCTTTCCTGATCTATGTAATGAGACTTTGCAATGGAGAAGAGATACGTCTCAAGTTTGTCAAATTATCCAAAAGAATTTCATAAAATATAGTTGAGGGTTCCCTATTTTTATGAGGTTTGCATATAATGGAAAATATTATAGAGTGGATACAAAGGAAGAAGCACTGGAATTACTGAAGATGCTCGGAATTATCCTGGATGAGGAATACATAGCACAAATGCAAAAGTTAAAGGACATATCTACATTTTCAAGAAGACAGAGAAGGAGAAAAGAAATAGTGAGAAGGAGAAGTTGAGCATAGCAGCAGAAGGCTTATCCTCTCCATAGAGGCAGGAAGAAGAGGAGATCAAGAAGAAGGATGAAAAAATAAGATTTATATGTAATATATATAGAATATATTGTATTTGTTAGTGTTGAAATTATTACTAAAATATAAGAGAATTTTGAGTATAGAATAAATGGGTATAGATGATTGAGGAGGGTGGAATGGGTGTCTGGGATCTACGAAAGGAAGGCTCCTCTCCCCCCACCCCCCAGAAGCCCAAAGCAGCAGCAAGGAGAGAATCTCCTGAAGATGGGTAAGGGGGCCTCCATACACAGTTGTGGTGGGGAATATGGTGGGGGTAGGGTTAAACTGATTTGTGTGGTTGTTATTATCTTATTGAAGTGTTTATTTTATCACATTTGGAGACCAAAAAGTACATTTAATGTATTAAAAGAATGGGAAAAACACTGCAGATTGTGTCTTGGAATGTAAATGGCTTGGGAGAAAAACATAACTGAGCCAGAATTGAAAAATCTTTATATAAAGAAAAAGCAGATATATTTTTACAAGAAACATATTAAAAGAAAGATGGGGTAAATGAACTAAAACTATACTAGGCAGATGTATACGAGAAATCATATGGTAGTTCAAAAGCTAGACGTGTTGCAATTATTCTTGCCAAAAGTTGTGAATTTAAAATATAAGCTACAAAAAAGGACCATTTGGGGAGATTTCTAATAATACAAGGTTTAATATATGGACAAGAGGTGACAGCTAATATATATGCACCTAATATAAATCAAAGGGCAAGGTATTTAAAAAAATGAAGACATAAAAAAAGGATATGTGATAATGGCGGGTGATTATAATATGGTTAGGGATAAAGAAAAAGATAAATCTAACCCATCAAAGTCAGATATACAATATAAGAATACAGATTTAAGTAAATTTTTTAAGGAAAACAGATTTAAAGTTGTTTGGAAAGAATTAAATGGGGAACAGAAAAGTTATACATTCCATTCAAATAGGCACAAAAATTTTACAAGAATAGATTATATATCTATAACATCAGAAATATTGTCCAAGATACTTAAGGAGGATATAAAGTACTTAAAATATCAGACCATGCAATGGTAACAATGAAAATGGAAATAAAATGTGATTATAGTCAGGCAAATAGATGGAGGATAGATTTAAGGATTTTTAAAAATGAAAAGATTTTAGAAAAAAATGGAAAAAGAAGAGAAATATGGGAAATAAATAAAAAGGAGGTAGTAATACAAGTGTAATATGGGATACAATGAAAGCAGTGGTAAGAGAACTAGGAATTAAATGTTCATATAATTTAAAAAACGAAAAGAGCAACATATAATGAGACTAGAAGAAGAAATTAAAGAATTGGAGAAAGAACATATTAAAAGTAGAGAAAACAAAATTATGTTAGAATTAACAGCAAAAAGAAAAATGCAAAATATTGAATTAGAACAAGTGGAAGAAATCTAATTTACTTGAAAAGGGAATTTAATGAAAATAGTAATAAAAATTCCAAAATGCTGACCAGAGCCACACAAGTCAAAAAAGCAAAAAAATTAATTGGAATAATAAAGAATGAAAAAGGAGAAAGATGTAATAAGATGAAAGGAAAATTCTTAATTTTCCAAAGGTTTTTTTTTGACAAATTATATAAGTGAAATGAAATAGATTTGAAAGAAAGCCAAAAATATATAGAAAAGAATTTAAAGTGTAA
Organism: Varanus komodoensis; assembly: GCF_004798865.1. NCBI lineage: Eukaryota > Metazoa > Chordata > Lepidosauria > Squamata > Varanidae > Varanus > Varanus komodoensis. The sequence goes on from NW_025335269.1 coordinate 535,150, forward strand.
AATTTGAGAATAGGATAAAGAAATTATGGAAATTCAAATAGAAGAAGAAGAAGAGATATTGGAAGTTATTAGTAAATTAAAAATAGTTAAAACACCAGAATCTGATGGATTGGGTGCTGAATATTATTAAAAAATTTAAAATTATTAGTCCCCAAAATGAAAATGATATTTAATAAAGTAATGGAAGGGGAAACAATTCCAAGCACTTGGAGAGAATCCATGATAATATTGATAGCAAAACCTAATAAAGACCTTAAAACCCTGGATCTTATAGACCGATATGTCTCATTAATCAAGAGGCTAAGATTTTTACAGCAATATTGGTAAATAGATTAAATAAATTTATAAATACATAAGGAATGATCAATGTGGGTTTATAAGAGGTCGACAAATGTCAGATGTGGTAAGAAAAGTTTTAAATATTAACTATTATATTGAGAAGCAAAATATTAAGGCAAGCATATTAGCATCAGATATATTTAAAGCCTTTGACTGTGTGGAATGGCCAACAATGAAGATTTTAATAGAGAAGATGGGATTTGGAGTAAAGTTTAAGAAAGTAATAAATCAATTATATTCAGAAAATACAGCAAAAATAATTGTAAATGATGGTATTACAGAAATAGTAATCCTAAACCGAGGGATGAGACAGGGTTGTCCTTTAAATGATGGAAATATTGGCAAATGCGATTAGGAATGATACACAGAAGGAATTGGAGTACGTCAGAAAATTAAAATTAATTTGTTCGCAAATGACACATTGCTAACATTTTAAGACCCAATAAATACTATAGAGAGAATATATTTACATTTAAAGGAATTTGGGAAATACAGTGGATTGCAAGTTAATTGGGAAAAATCTGAAATGATGTTATATAATCATAATAGTGAAGAAGTGGATATATTAAAAGAAAAATATAAATTAATAATAGTAGACAATATTAGATACTTAGGAATCGATATTTCAAAAGATAGTCAAGAATCAAAGAAGAAAAATTATGAAAAGTTAAAGAAGGACATTAAAGATAAAATAGGAAAATAGGAAAAGGTAAAATTATCATGGTTTGGAAGAATAGCAGTAACAAAAATGAAAATTCTGCCAAAGATTAATTTTTTTGTTTTGGATTATCCCAATCAGGTTTTATGATAATGAATTAAAGGAAATACAGAAATTATTGGAGGTTTATTGTAATGGAGGGAAGAGAGCAAGAATAAGTAAAGTACTATGGTATGAATCACAAAAAAAAGGCGGGCTGGGCATTCCAGATGTTAAAAAGTATTGGGTTGCAAACCAATCAAAGATAGTTCCAGATATTATAGCCCAAAATAAAGAATTAATATGGAGTGATATCGAATTAAAAGAATTAAGGGAAATGGTGAACTAGAGACATATTGGTTTAAAAAGGATATTAAAAAGATTATTAAGAGAATTCAAAATCTCTTTTTAAAAAATACAATAGAAGTATGGGAAAAGTGGAGACAACAGTTAATCCCAGTAATTTCTCCATTAACACCAGTGGTCAAAACGGAGAAATTCCCAAAAATAGAATTAAAGGATTGGAAAACTTAATTAAAAAATAACCATATATATAGATAGAAAGACTGGAAAAATAAGATAAAATACATTACAATTAAGGAGAATGTTGCCAGAGGTTAAATTAAATTGGTTAAATTTAATTCAATTAGAAAAATGGATAAAGATGGAGGATAAATTTAAAGAGGAAGAAAGGCAATTAACAAAATTTGAAATGATCATAAAAGAATGTGAGACTGAGGAAGAATATACAAGTAAAGGAAGAATTGCCAAAATCTATAGGATATTAATGGAGTTAGGGGTTCAGACAAAAAGTTTAAAATCAATTTGGGAAATGGATGTAGGTCAAATAAAAGACAAGGACTGAAAGAATATTTGGAATATTTATTTATTTATCAATTTATATCCTGCCTTTTTCCTACAAAGGGCTCAAGGCAGCTTACATCATTCTCCTCCTCCATCTTATTCCCACAACAACAACCCTGTGAGGTAGGTTGGGCTGAGAGTCTGTGACTGGGCCAAAGTCACCCGGTTGGCTCCATGGCTGAGCAGGGACTAGAACCCAGATCGTCTGAGTCCCAGTCCCATGCTCTTAACCACTACACCACACTGTATATAAGAATATGTCAGTTAGAATTAAAGAGCATGGATACAAGGTGATATGGAGATGGTATTCAACACCAGTTAAGTTAAATCAAATTGATGACAAATATTCTAATATATGTTGGAGATGTGGTAAAGAGATCGGAACTTATAAGCATATGTGGTGGGATTGTGAAAATATACAAAAGACTTGGATTATTGTATTTACGGAAATTGGAGAAATTTTAGATATAGACTTAGAAATGTCACCAAGAATGGTGTTATTACTGTTGATAGAAAGACAAGATATAAATGAAGCTAAGCAAGAATTGATTGTAAGTATGATAATGGCAGTAAGGCTAGTGATAAATAAATATTGGAAACATAATTGGCTTTTGCAAAGGCATGAATGGTATAATGAAATATGGAACATGGTAATTAATGATAAACTGACAACAGAAAATTAAAAGAGGGTTAATGAAAGCAAATAAATATAATGAAATCTGGGAAGATTTTGTAAAAGCAGTACTGATAGAAGGCAAAGGCTGTAAACTCAGTCAAGATTGTATGAACTTCTGGAAGGGATATGGAAATAATTGAAGTATATTATATATTATTGATTGTTATAGTATGTGAATGATGGTAGCACTGTTCTCCAGGGTGGTGGGGGCACTTTATTATTTACTTTTTATTATTGTGTTTTTGTTATGTTATTATTTTTGTGATGTATTGTATTTGTTTTTTCGTCAAAAATAAAAAATAAATAATGGGGACGACGACAACAAGGTTTTGCCACAGGCCTTCTGCTTGACCTTTTACCACAAGTCAGCTTCCTGTTTTCATCAGTATGATTTATTTATTTAAAGCTTTTATAGGCTGTCCACTACAAGTGTCTCAGGACGGCTAAGTATCCACCTAAGTCACTCAGCAGTGGTGACAGTAAGGCCAAAAAGCCCTTCTCTAGTCTTTGATGTACTGGCTAATGCATCTTCTCCTATTTACTTACCGTGCAATTTTCAGTTAGAAATCCTCTGTGTCACAGCATCAACATAATATTGCAATTATTTTATTGATAGTAAAACCTTCAAAGCAATGTTTTTGTAACATATGGAGATATGATTGACCAACTAGGAGGAATTAAGGCTTGACAAAAACTAAAAGATGAAGGAAAAAAGATAAGAAAGGCTTCTCTACTTTCAACTGAAAAGAGAAATGCAATTAGGAAGAGCTGCTTCAAAGAGATCTAACAGAATTTGAAAACTGATTTTACAAATAAAAGATCATTTATTAGGATAGGTTTACAAGCAACAATTGCAATATGACACTGAAACTGACCAAGTTAAAGCATGTATGATAAGATGAATGCAGAATTTTGGAGAAGAAATATTCTTCCACCAATACTAAACTTTATGGACAAAAGAAATAAAATTTACAGTTAGTCAAGCACGAAGAGAAAATTAGTACAAGATGTTCTTTTCATTGGTATATTAACCCAAAAGATATTGAAAAAATGGACTAGCACTTATAATGGAAAGTGCTAGAAATGCAAGGAAGTGGATGGGACTTTTTACCTTATGCGGTGGATGTGTAATAAGGTTTAAAAAAATGGAAAAAATACTTGCTGAAATACAGAAAATTTTGAAAATTACACTTTTGAGTATTCTGCCAGAAATGCCTCCAAGAAATTTGGAAGAATTATTTAAATATATGATAACAGCAGCTAGAGTTGCAATTGCAACAAAATGAAAAGCAGAAGGCTGTCCAACTAGTGAAGACTGGAAAAATAATCTAGCTGAATATGCAGTAATGGCAAAATTAACCAGCTATATAAACAGAAGTCCAACTAAACAATTTAAGGATAAATGGAAAGCTTATTATACATATTTTACTTAGTAACTGAGGAAATGATGGCTTAGCTGATACATTTACTAACTATAGAAATAGAAAAATGGTTAAAGAATTTTATGATAAATGGAAAGCCTATTATACCTACTTTATTCAGCCATTCAGAAAAAACAAAACCTATAGATATTAAGTATTATGCATACAATTATGCACACAATGATCAAATTAATATAATTGCTCCTTGAATTTAATTTCTTTTTAATTATGATATTTTATTTGCTGGGAAATCAATTATTAATTGTTAAAGGTTTAAATTAAAGGTTTTGGAATATGGTATAACGTAATTTATTATTTACATGTTAAAGCAATTTACATAATAATTATTAATTTTAATTATTAATTAATTTGACTATGTATATTATGATGCTAAAATTGTAGATACAAATTTGGTAGATGTAATAACTATTACCCTTTTTTGTGATTTTTCCCCCCATCTAGTATTATGTGTAGTTTTTATTCAAGGTCCCTTGGCAACTTTTTCTTTTCATTTCTTTCTTCTTCTTTATATATAAAATAATTTTAAAAACCTTCAAAGCAAAACATAGTAACATAAGGGAAGAAAAGTTGTGGCATAACTACACTCTTCTCTATTAGTGCTTTCAATGTACTGTCAAGTTGGGTCTCTCAGAAAGCAAAAGAACAATGTTATTTTTTCTGTAGAATAATGGAAAAGTACGCATTGAAAAATTTTCTTAATAAGGTGTTGCAGCAAAATCTCAGTATATCATATATATTTTGTCCCACTCAGCTGCTCCATTAAGAATCACCATTTATGGAATCTATGAAGATCAAGAACTTGATATAAAACCATTTCAAAGCGCAGTTTTCAGAGTCCTGAAAACATATTCAGCAATGCATTATGCTGATATGAACTCATTTATGAGACCCCTATTGTTAAAGATAAAACTGATTTATGAGAGAGACCTGCATTTTGACTTTAAATGGAGCCTTTAAGCACACAGGGTTGGATCCAGATTCAGGAGTATGCAACTAGCAGGATTTCCTTCCAGTTGTTTCTTTGTTTTTGTTTTTGTTTTGTTTTGCTTTGCTTTGGGGGTTTTTTTTTTTTTTTTTTTTTGGATGTTGGCAAAGCAGCAGAGGACAGGAGAGTGAGCAGAAAGCGGCCAGGGAACTGGCAAAGGCAGGGTAAGGATGGGAGTGGGCAGGAGCAGTGGAGAGGAAGGGAGGCAGGGCTAAAGAGGCCAGAGAGGCCCAGGAGGAAGCAGAAGGGGTGGGGCCAGCAGCCTCTGAGGCTTATTAGGCTGCACTCAGCCATTGGCATTGTCCCTCATCTGTGTCCTTTAGCTGCAGCCTGGGCTTCCCAGGGACTCTCTTCCCTCAGGTCACTATTTTTTAAAATTGATTGTTCTGTTTTTCTTGTATTATTCCATCTGGGAGAAATATGTGAGAATAGTCAGGCAAGGGTAGTGTAAGACAGACAAGGCAGGGGAAGGTAGGACCTGCGAGGGGTGGCCCTTTGTTAGGCCAGGAGGTAGCCATGACTGGAGCCAAAGGTGTTTCTGTCAAATGCAACACCTGTGCCATGTTTGTCAATCTCTCTCAGTAACAGCAGGGATACATTTGCAGTAGGTGCAAGCTGGTGTCCCTCCTACAGGAGAAGGTGAGGGGTCTAGAGGATGCACTTGCATCCAGGAGGGTGAACAATTCCTGGACATGGCCTAGAAAGCTCTCCAGGCTGATTGGGAACACTCCCCTTCTGGGCAGAAAGATGAGGGAGGGGCTGAGATGGAAACAAGCGGGGAGACATGGAAGCATGTCACCCACAGAAGGAGGTGGCTGGCATGGCCTCCTCCATCTCCTGGTGCCAACCTGGAGTTGGAAAACATGTTTTCTCTGCTTGGGGAGGCTGGGGCTGATGATGCCCTGGGGGACCAACCTGTTCAGGAACTCCAGACTGGGGCCAGATGTGGCCAGGGGCTGCTGCAGCAGTGGCAAGAGCCAAGGCATGGGCATCTATCACCACTAGGATGAGATAGCCATGGGTGATCATTGCTGAGGATGGGGCATAGAATTATATGTCAGGGAAGGGATAGGATGCAATGACATAGAGGGTGGCACAGATGGGGATCTGGTAAAGGTGGTCTGGGTAAAACTAGGTGGTCTTGATGGGGAGATGGGCCTGACACTGGGGGTATACTATCACCCACTGAGTCAACTTGAGACCCTGGCCAATGCCCTGATGGATCAGATTCAAAAGATACCTTGGGGACGGACACGGTAATTATGGGAGATTTCACTCCCCCAGACATTAGTTGGGAAACTCTCTCAGTGGCAAAGGCAAGGTCACATCACTTTCTAGACACTATAGAGGGAGTTTTTCACACAGAGGGTCCGGGAGGCAATGAGGGGGTGAAGATCTGGTAGATGAGGTGCAAATTAGGTGAGCTCTGGATGCAAGTGATCACTCCATCCTTTGCTTTGAGATCAGGGGAATGGATGGTTCTAAAAAGTGAGGTCTTGGAGGCGCAAGCCTTGACGATACCTCTAGTTAGCAAGGTGGGGAGGTGAAGGAGAGCACTGCCATGGAAGTGAAAAAGGTAAGAGGGATTAGACAAAAAAGAAACTTCCGTAGGAGATGGGCACGGGGGCAAGTAGACAAAATAGTATACTGGGAGGAGAAGGCTTGTTGTGGAAGGATTCTTTGTAAAGCTAAAGCTGATTATAAGCTGGGAGTATGGAATGGGCTTCTATTGGAGGTGGTTGCAGCCCCATCAGTGAAGGTATTCAAGGACAGGCTGGACATGCAGATGGTAGGCATGTCATGAGCAGAGCCAGTTGGAGCCGGGGGTCAGACTAGATGGCCTGGTGACCCCTTCTGACTTGCTGTTTCCCCATGACAATGTTTCCAACTCCTTCAATGTTACACAGGAGGTCGGATGACCTTGCTGAAGTGGGGTAGGCTTTGGTGAATGGGGGGAGGCAGCTCAGGGGAAAGGAGACTTTCTAAAGTTGGGCAGAGGCAACTCCTGTGACAGCAACTGAATTACAGTGGTACCTCAGCTCACGAATGCCTTGGCTCACAAACAAATTACTGAAAAATTTTTACTTGGGTCACAAACACCACTTTGGGTGGTGACCAAGATCGCAGCCATCTCCCCCCCCACCCCCGGAGGGGAGTTGGCCACAATTGCAGTTCCATTTGTGTAGGGAAGGCGTCCGTGATCAGAGGCATGCTGCTGCACTAAAGACGGGTGCAGCAAAGCAGAGCCGCAGGGGAGATTGCCGAAAATCCACTCGTCATTCATGCAGCCGCGCGCCTCTGATCACGGACGCCTTCCCTGCATGAAAACAACTGACGGGCACCTGCAGGGATGACAGGCATGTGCAGAGATGACAGGCGCAATCTAAGTTGTGCTGGGGGGGGGCAGGGAGATGGCCACACTTGTGCTTGGGGGGGGGGGGGGGAGATGGTCGCGATATTTGTTGTCACTTTGCTTCACTTTTTCTGATTTAAAAAAATGGTTACAGAACGGATTAACCTTATTTACATTGAACCTTATGGGGAAATTTAACTTGGCTCATGACCAATTTGGGTCATGACCAGAGTCCTGGAACGGATTAAGTTCGTGAGCCAAGGTATCACTGTATTTTTCACTGATTTCCCCAGTACAAACAACAAAAGGTATAGAGCTTGTGAAAGAGTATAAAGCAATGGGGGGAGGGGGTTAAGAAGTAGGATGATAGATCCATTATGTTTTTTTGTGATGTTCACAGGATAATCCACTTATTGCATTTTTGAAGATGTCTACTTTGTTCCATTTCAGCAAAACAATTCTTGTAACACAATGAACTGAAAATCATATTGTGCTTTAGACTCCATTCTATCATGGCATGCCTTCATGGTCAGATCCCTTAACACCTCAATAAGCACATCAGGCTTCAGCCAATTCTGCTGCTACCTGAATGTGAGTTTTACCATATTCATGGGGTAAGTAACTTACCCCATATGGTGAGATATATATCATGGTTCATTCAGCAGAATGGATAATCTTTCAGATGAAACAGCAGATCTTCCTTACAAAACCCAATGGCCCAAATCCACTCTCACACTTACTCCATTCCAGTTCCCTTATACTACCCTCATTCTGAATCCTGCCTCCAGCAAGATGCACCCCACCCTGCATTCACTTGCCTAATTTGGCTCATCCAGACTTCATGCCAATGATGGTTAAGGAAGTTTCCTTATGGTTTGGTGTGATGTCTTGATTGACAAACCTAAGGTACGGACCACACAAATGTCACAAATGGATCCAGATGACATAAGAGACAAAAAATGTTAACAAATCACTCTCTTGTGATCTGCAAACTTAGCCTATGACTTGTGCCTGTGGATACTGCAAACTTTGGTTTAGCCAGCATTGACATCTGAATCAAGCCTCTTGTCTTTATTTTCCACTCTTTCCACATTTGGTTTGATCTTGAATTTGATTCAATCTGCAATATGACATCCAAGTAGTAATGAATACTGCATGTTGCACAGGAAGAAAAGTATCTGGCCATTCTTTTTACAGCTATACCACAAAAGATAGCAGCCTTGATTTCTGTCATGACATTCCATGAGACTGAAGCCTCTCAGTTACTTATTTTCTAGGTTTGAGCTTTCTGTTCTCTAAGCTTGTATACAACACAGTTGACAACAAAGCGACTTTTATTTCGCAAAGGAGATATATATGTGTGTGTGTTGACCTCAAATGTTTTGTCATTTTTACCAGAAGAAACTATTATGAGGAGTGCATCTTGTTATGCCCTATAAATTCTTGGTTGTTTACTGCTGGAGCCTGACTAAACCAATCAATCTGCCAAGGAATTACTACAACAGCAAGCATGTGAATATGTTATGGTTTACTTACTCTAATTGTTTATTTCATACCAAAAGTGTGAGGGTAATGCTGATCATACTGATTCAGCTTATGGTATTGTGTGTGTGTGTGTGGGGGGGGTGCGTTCTGGAAATTACTCTATTTGGGACTATATCCATCACTGGATATCTACACCACAGAGTCCTTTCACACATGGTTTTACCATGGAAAACTATAGCCAATTCTTACTCCCTTAATATGAGTATGCGATTAGCACACAGAAGTTTGTCCTAAACCATCTGGAGAAAGAAGCAGATTGTCCCAGCAAAGTAAGCTGACTAAATCAACAGGCTTCCTAGTAGGTTGGCAGTATAAAGCTTCCAATTAAATCTAGCTTCCAATTAAAATGCAAAAATGCATATAAGAAATAAAGTTTTAAGCAATGTCAGTTTGGTGTAGTGGTTAACAGCATTGGACTGGGACTCAGGCCACCTGAGATCCCCCTCAGCCATGGAGGCAACTGAGTGACTTTGGGCAAGTCACAGACTCTCAGCCCAACCTACCTCACAGAACTGTTGTAGGAATAAGAGAGAAAGCAGAAGGAGGAGAATAATATAAGTAACTCTGTGTTCACATAGGGAAAAAGCAGGAGAGAATTTGTCATTTTCCTGACTGAAAGTTTGTTCCAGCACATTTTGGCACCCATTTGTAATTTAATGAATAAACAACAATATAGTCTGTATGATTCACTTTTTGCACATATCTCAAAACAAGTACTTTTTATATGTACTTCTACTTGTATGAGATTTTTTTTGCAAGAATTTTTTTCCAAATATAATGTGAACATATGTGTTCTTTCCACAGAGATATATGCATTTGCACCTACTTTTTCCTGACATACCAAGTTTTGTTTGCAATTTGTTAGTTGTGAATTGCAGTATAAAATTTTGAAAAATGTAGATTTTAGTTTGAACATGTGTTTTGATTGCATTTAAGTTTGGAAAGTGAGAGCTGGACAAATCTGAATGAACATTTATACCAAAATTTTCTTCCATTCCTATTGGCAGCAAATGGCCTTTTCCTAACCCCTACATGGTACAATCTCTTTCTTAGAACACAAATCTACCATTCTTAAATTTCTTTAACTCTACATCAGCGAGGTTATTTTGTTGCAGGTCAGATTTTAGAAGTTCTAATGCACATGCTTCTCTTTTCATTATTTCAGCAGATTGTCCCCTACCCTCAGAAACTATCCCCTCACATATGACTGAGATCAAAAATATAGCAGGAAGAATGCAGAACTTGATTATAAAGGTGACCTGATTAATTGGAATGAAGATTTTTTAAAATATAAAATGACTTTTAGATATGAAAGGTAAAGGTTTCCCCTTGACATTAAAGTCCAGTCATGCCTGACTCTAGGGGGTGGTGCTCATCTCTGTTTCCTAGCCAAGGGAGCCAGTGTTTGTCTGCAGACAGTCTCCGTGATCATGTGGCCAGCATGAGTAAACACCAAAGTGCACAGAACGCTGTTTACCTTCCCACCAAAGTGGTACCTTTTTATCTACTTGCATTTACATGCTTTCAAACTGCAAGGTTGGCAGGAGCTGGGATGCAGCAATGAGAACTCACCCCATTGTGCAGATTCGAACCGACGACTTTTCGATCAACCAGCCCAGCAGCAGAGAGTTTAAACCACTGTGCCACCTGCATCCCTTTTTACATATAAGTATGTGCAAAAATTACTGCCAGAAAATAAGTGCTGCCTAAACATGCATGCAACATCGATAAATATACTGCTTTTTTCAGACTTGAATATTGATATGCAAATTGAAGTAGATTTGGACCATAAATTTGTTAAAATGTATATGAATAGTCACCTGAATTTCTGATCTGTGAGAGCCATCCATATAAGAAATAAATCACATTTGGTAAAAAGGTTTCTTTTTGACATGTGTAAGTTAAACCACTTTGTAGACACCACAATAAATATCAAGTATTCCCAAATACACTCTTGATTCATCCAGAACCCTGCATCTGATTGCAACATGTATTTGTGTTTGGTTGAATGGAACCAATGGACATGGATATGATTCTAATCTTTTGATGAATGATTTGTAAAAACTTAATTAATGAAGTACTATGAACATTCAGCATAGATTCTATTCAAACAGACTAAATAAGCAGTGTAATTAAAATGAATTTATAGGTCGGTACCAAGGGGAGTTATCCCTGTTCATCCACATTAAACTCCTTCAAACCTATGTACCTATATGCTTGAAAATTACATTAGAGTTGTATATTGCCATTGCAAGTTTCAGTGGTCGCTCTGGGAATATTTACTCAGTGAACACTTCATTTTCACTGAAATTCTAAGCATTTGAGATTGAATATAGTTTATAGTATATAATATTCATGAATTTGCCTCCCTCCTCAAATTTAATATGCTAAACAATTTAATTATGAACAAGTACGCCTTTGAAAGTAGGGTCAGTAGAGTTAGCCTATGAAGTAAGTTCTGTTGTGTGGCACTCCCCTATTAAGTTTTCCTTGATGTATACAAATCTTTCTGAGTCCAAGACAGTCTGCATTACTATGAATGGACACCTTTTTGCAATTGTAATTGCAACCCTTTTCAGTCTTTAAGGAGGAATGGGCAAATCTATCAGATTCTCTTTCTAACACATTAAAATGATTTAAATCTTAAGTTTATTCCAACTCATATATAAAGGAATTTAGGAATTATGGTAAGTCCATTTCAATGGGTGAATCAAAAGGAATTTCTCACCCATCTGCACCAGGTAATTCCAGTAGTTACAGCTTTTCCTGGTGTGCCTACATGCAATGCAGCTATTAAAGGTGAGAAGCCAGTCAGAAAAATAAGACAGCAACTCTATTTTAGCACCACAAAAAATGTCTGAATGCAAAGGGACTGGAACCCAGGGGTTTTTGTTGTTATTGTTTTAGAGTTAAGCAGCTATTTGTCAGCTTTGATTTCTCCCATATATATGATTTTAAATCTCAAATTATTAATTTTGATAAATGTTTATTAGAGAAGAAAAAACAAAAGTCTCCTTATCCTGAGGCCTAATAGTGCTCTTCAATCAAGACATTTCAAGACATTACTTGATGGGCACATCTGATGGGTTTCCTGTAGCAAAATATTGCATCTGTCTCTAAGCAGTAATTACAGCCTTGAAATCTTGACTGAGTCTTTCCTGTTAGGGATATGAACATAATTTTATTACTCCACACTGAGATTGCTCTCACATAAAAATACGCTGACAAGCCTATGTGCATATGAGCTGACACTATTACATCTTAATGGGATTCTGTACTCTATCGATCTTACACAAAACCAGAGCAACATTACAAATATACAAACATAGATCCATTCCAGTGGGAGATCATGCACCTTTTGGTCTCTGTAGGAGAGCTGCTATAATAACTGACTTGGGCTTTAGAGCATACTTAGAGCTGGATTTAGAACATCCCCTACCTACCAACTGGTCCTGCTAATCTTTGATAAATTTAAAAATGGATAGGAGAAGAAGGAATGTATAAAGTGTGTTGTTTCAAACATATGTAATTTTGGCATCTCTACTCTGAGTGACAAAAAGTTACAACCATACTAAATGTTAAACAAAGTATGAATAGAGAATGGCTGGCATTGTGTTGCTTGAAATTGCCCAAGCTGTCAGGTTTTGTAACATTTTCTGTGAGATGTGGGGGAAGCATCTGCCCAAGTGAAGAGTTGAATCCAAACAGAATCATCCCTTTTTTCAGAAAAGATTCTGGCTCCTTGAGGGCTAGACAACAGGAATGTCAGAAACTTCTTAACTGGTCCACCCACATGGGCACTGTCTCCTTTCCAAGGTAGCAGGCACAGTGAGATTTATTTTCTTTTTTCTTTCTGTTTTCTCCCCTTCTTTAGGATCCTGGATTGCAGTGCATCCTGCATGCGAGACAAATGTTTTATGGAATACTGCAGGCCTCAAAGGTTCAGTTCTGCCACTAGCTTATTTTGCTATCAGTTTGAGTGAGATGCTCTGGCTGTAGTGGATTCTGGCTTCCTGCAACTGTCCTTCCCATCCCCATCCCCAATGATTAGGGTTGAACAAGTTCTGAAAGACTATTATACCAGAGTTCTTGAAGAATGTGCAATGTCTTTTGTCTGAGTCTCTACTGCTCAAAGCAGGATAAAATATTTCTCAGCCTTGTGTACGCTTGCAAAAACTTCTGATAATACATTGAGTCTGAGATCTAAGACATTTAGTTTTGAATTATGGTATACCATCCCTTTTTCATTTTCTCAGTCAGGCTTTGCCTTGCTTTGCCAGCCTGATCAGCTTCCATACTGATCATAAAAGAAGGGGCTTTATTTTCTCTGTGGCCAGCATAGAGCTGAAAGTAGGAACATAGAATACTACTTTTCTAGTAGCTGCCATGACATCCAGTAATGTCTTCCCCTCCCCCACACTTTTCCCCAACTAGCAGACTTAAACAAGACCTTGGAAACACAGCCCTTTTATAAGAGCTGAACTAGTTACAAAATGGCATAGGGGCGGTCGCCGCCGTTTGGGGGCTGTTTGGGGGCCGAGCGGGGGACTAGGCTGGCCAGGGGCTCTGGCCGTGGCTTAGTTGGGTTTTAGATTGTTTTTAATTGGTGCATTCTCGTGCTTATTAGGATGTTGCCTGGGGAGCGCGGGGCCGCCGCCATTGGGGTGGTGATGGGCAATGAGTGTTATGGCGTTGGGGGTCTAACGGGTCTGCATAGAAGGAAGGACAGATGGTTAACACCTGTCCCTCTTTCTGGTTATTCCCCCAGCCGGCAGGTTCCAGGTAGACTTGTCAATTGCCCCCCAGGCCTGTCGGTGCTGTTGCTTAATGCCAGGTCGGTCCAAAATAAGGCATCACTCATCCATGATTTGATCATGGATGAGAGAGCTGACCTGGCTTGCATAACAGAGACTTGGGCGGGTGAGGGGGGATGTCTCCCTCTCACAACTGTGCCCGCCCGGGTCCCTGGTCCAGCACCGACCATGCCTGGAGGGGAGGGGAGGGGGGGTCGCTCTGGTCTATTGAGCTTCTATTTCCCTTGTGGGGCTTCCTGTCCTCTCGAGACCGGGGCTAGAGTGCCTCCACTTGGTGTGGACTGGGGATCCTGTTGGTGTATCGTGCACCCTTCTGCCCAACAGATTCCCTAACTGAGCTGACGGAGATCGTCTCGGACCTGATGTTGAAGACTCCCAGGATGTTGGTCCTGGGGGACTTCAACTTCAACTTCCATGCCGAGATGGTTCTAACCGGGGCAGCTCAGGACTTCATGACCTCCATGATGGCCATGGGGCTGTCTCAACACGTCATAGGCCCGACCCATGAACATGGACACACTCTGGACCTGGTTTTCTCGACGGGGCAGGAAGAGGGTGATCTGAGGGTGAGGAATTTAAGTTTGACACACTTGTCATGGTCAGATCACTTCCTCATAAGGTTTGAGCTCGAAAGTGGCCTTTCCCTCTGCAAGGGTGCGGACCCGATTGTATTGGTCCTCCCCCAGAGGCGGATGGATCCTGATGGATTCCTGGAAGCTCTGGGGGATTTTCCGGTTGACAAGGCTGGTGATCCTGTTGATGCCCTGGTTGAACTGTGGAATGAGGAGATGACCAGGGCTATAGACACGATCGCTCCCAAGCGTCCTCTCCCACCTGGCAGAGCCCGTTCTCCTTGGTATACGCCTGAATTACGGGTGATGAAGCAGGTTGGGAGATGTCTAGAGCGTAGGTGGAGGAGATCACGGGGTGATTCTGATCAAACACATTTGAGAGCCCATTATCGGGCCTATGCTGTGGCGGTGAGGATGGCGAAGAAGAAATTCTTCTCTGTTTCCATTGCCTCCTCACAATGCTGTCCGGCGGAGCTCTTTCGGGTGGTGCAAGGGCTGTTACATCTGGGCCTGAAGAGAGATCTGGTGCCACCCTCGAAGGACTGCTGTGACGACTTTGCCAAGCATTTTACGGAGAAAATCGCTCAGATTCGCCACAAGCTTGACTTTGCTATTGAATCAGATTTCACTGGGGAGTTGCCATCGATGCCATCGAGTCCACAATTAATGGATGGATTTCAGTTGTTGCGGCCTGATGATGTGGACAAGGTGCTTGGACAAGTACATCCCACCAGCTTTTTACTTGACCCTTGCCCGTTGTGGCTACTTAAGAAAGCCAAGGATGGGATTGGGACCTGAAGCCTGGAGGTGGTCAACGCCTCTTTAAGAGACGGCCGGGTACCTGCCCCTTTAAAGGAGGCGGTAGTCCAGCCAGTCCTAAAGAAGGCATCCCTGGATCCAGAGGTGGCCGCCAATTATAGACCAGTGGCCAACATCCCATTCCTGGGCAAGATACTAGAGCGGGTGGTGGCGGGACAACTCCAAGCACTCTTGGATGAAACTGATTATCTGGACCCATTTCAGTCCGGTTTCAGACCCGGGTATGGCACTGAATCTGCCTTGGTCGCCCTGTACGATGACCAGTGCAGGGAGAGAGACAGGGGGAGTACGTCCCTGTTAGTTCTCCTGGACCTCTCAGCGGCTTTCGATAACATTGACCATGGTATCCTTCGGAATAGGCTGGCGGGATTGGGAGTTGGAGGCACCGCGTTGTGGTGGTTCTGCTCCTACCTCAATGGCCGATTTCAGAAGGTGGCGCTGGGGGACTATGGCTCTGCGCCATGGCAGTAATGCCATGGAGTTCTGCAGGGGTCCATTTTGTCCCCTTTGCTCTTTAACATCTACATGAAACCGCTGGGAGAGGTCATCAGGAGGTGTGGGCTGTGGAATCATCAGTACGCTGATGATACCCAGCTCTACCTCTTGTTTTCTACCAATCCGGGTGAGGCAGTGGCTGTGCTGAACCAGTGCCTGGTCGAGGTAATGGGCTGGATGAGGGCCAATAAACTGAAGCTCAATCTAGACAAGACGGAGGTCCTGTTGGTGGGCGGCTCGGACCTTGGGATGGGGGACTTGGGCCTTGTCCTAAATGGGGTTGTACTCCCTCTGAGGGACAGGGTTTGCAGCTTAGGAGTGCTCCTCGACCCGGAGCTGTCTCTGGAAGCCCAGGTGACGGCGGTGGCAAGGAGCGCCTTCCTTCAGCTTTGGCTGATCCATCAGCTGCGTCCCTTCCTAGAGAATGACTGCCTGGCGACAGTGACACACGCGCTGATAACTTCCCGATTAGATTTCTGTAACGCGCTGTACGTGGGGTTACCCTTGAAGACGGTCCGGATACTTCAATTGGTGCAGAATAGAGCTGCCAGGTTGCTGACGGGGACTGGGCGTTGTTCTCATATAACCCCAGTTCTCCGTCAGCTCCACTGCCTTCCGATTGAAGTCCGGGCCTGATTCAAGATGTTGGTTATGACCTATAAAGCCCTAAATGGCTTGGGACCTGGATACTTAAAGGAACGCTTACTCCCATATATGCCCTCCCGCCCCATGAGGTCAGCAGCAGATACCCTTCTCCGGGAACCATCTGTGAATGACATCAGGAGGGTGAGTACCCGGAGGAGGGCTTTCTTGGCGGTGATGCCCCATTTATGGAATACGCTCCCCAGGAAGGTCCGCCTGGCATCGTCGTTACTTGCTTTTCCGTGCCAGGCTAAGACCTTTTTATTTAAAACTTATTTTAATTGTTAATGTATTTATTTAACTAGGGTTTGCTTTTTTTAGCTGAGAATGCACTGAGGTTTTATTGAGGTTTTGTGGTACTGGGGGGGTTTACTGTACTGGGGGTTTTAATGTATGGTTGACTTTTTTGATGTTGTGAGCCGCCCTGAGGCTTATTGCGATGGGGCGGCATAGAAATTTTTTAAATAAATAAATAAATAAAATAAAATAAAAGTAACACTCTCTTTGAGATGTGGGAGAAGCCATATGCTGTATAAAGAGTTGAATCCAAACTGAATAATCCCCTCCTTTAGAAAAGTTTCCAGATCCTACTGCTTGAAGTCTAGGCAATGGGAGTGTCAGACACTTCTTAACTGGTCCATTCACTTTGCCCATCGTCTACTTATAGGGTTACGGAAATCCCATGCAATTGCCTCCATGCCCAGTTCTGAAATGTCTCCCTCTTTTCCCAAGGTCGGCTGGTTCTAGTGAGAATCTTCACTAAGTAACCCTGAAACTGCAAAATCTCCTGTTCACCTCTTCACCTCTGCCTCCTCCTCTTTCTCCTCCACAGAACAAGGTGACAGACTGTCAGCAGTCTACAATGACAGACAGAACAAGATGACAGACTGTCAGCAGGCCCAATAAACTCAGCCTCAATCCAGATAAGACAGAAGTCCTGTTGGTGGGCAGTGCAGGTTTCCAGGTAGGTAATTTTGACCTAGTCCTGGACGGGGTAGCACTTCCTCTAAAGGACAGGGTCTGCAGCTTGGGAGTACTTCTTGACCCAGAGCTGTCACTGGAAATTCAGGTCGTGGCGGCGGCAAGGAGTGCTTTCCTACAACTTTGATTGCTCCATCAGCTGCGTCCTTACCTGGATGAGCACTCCCTAGCAACAGTATACTAGTTATGCTATGGTAACCTTCCGCTTGGATTACTGTAACGCACTCTACATGGGGCTGCCCTTGAAAATGGTCTGCGTAATTCAGCTGGTACAAAATAGAGCTGCCAGGCTGCTGACAGGGACCAGCCGTTATTCTCATATGACGCCAGTTCTCTATCAGCTCCACTGGCTTCCAGTTGAAAGTCCGAGCCCAATTCAAGGTGCTGGTCTTGACCTGTAAAGCTCTAAATGGCTTGGTACCAGGATATCTGAAGGAACGCCTCCTTCCTTATACACCCTCATGCCCCTTAAGATCTGTGGGAGAAGCCCTGCTCTGGGAACCCTCTCTAAAAGAGGTAAAAAGGACATCAACTTGGAGTAGGGTCTTCTCTGCGGTGGCGCCCAGACTCTGGAATGCGCTCCCCAGAGAGGTATGCCAGGCGCCGAGCTTATACTCTTTTTGGTGCCTGGTCAAAACCTTTTTAATTAAAGCACTATTTTAAAAGTTAATAGTTTTAGTGATTCCAGTCGCTCTGCTTTGTCTATTTTGATTTAATTTGATTAATTTGATGTTTATTTAATGTTTTATACAATATCACTGTTTGAATTTGTAGATAATGTTACTAGTTGTTTTAAATTGTTTTTTAAATTGCTGTAAGCCGTCCTGAGATACTTATATAAAAGACGGCATACAAAAGTTTTTAATACATACATACATACATACATACACTTATAAGATCTGGGCCCCTCTCTGTATTAGCTTCCATATTAACCCTGGAGGAAGTGTGAAGAGTTGGGCTGAGGAAGAAAGACTGGGGGGCTGGTTGTGGCTTGCTAGTTCCCCACCCTAGCTTGATCCAAGCCATCCCCAATGCATGAGTCCACAATTTGACAGAAATGGCAATATCTTTGCATAATGACAACTGCTGGGAACAGACTGTGCAGACAGACACTATTCAAAACAAGCATCCTTCAGTTTCTGCAGATTAGTTTAATGCTATACATCAACAAAATCTCTTCCAGTTTTAGAGATGCTGGGATTAATATACTGTAGATATATTTTTGGAGATTTCTTATGCCACCAATGTTCTTTCATATGTGTCAATTTATTAATGAAATATTGTTTGCACTGTCTACTTATCAGTGATGTGAAATTTTTAATCTTGCATCTGTCATTCTCTTGGTATTATTTTCTGAAGCATAAATTGTATACAAAAGGCCACAAATGCAGGGTACTAAAGTGAAATAAAACCAGCTTTCCAATCCAATGATTAGTGGCACGCTGTTTCTCAAATAGCTGATATGTGTAGCATATGCCTGATGCATATTCAACCTATATTTGGTGGAACAGTGACAGCTTATATTTCATCTTTAAATATACCATAGATGAACAGTGCATGACACTTGCTTAAGTGACTCTTCCAGGTAGGGGTGTGCATGCATGTGTGTGTATCCTTAAATTGCTTCTATATTGCCTAAAATCCACCCCCAACCCCCAATTTCTAGATATGTCCAAAATAGGCCAACTATACAGCTACCTGAATTTGGTAAAAGTACTTTCTTACTAGTCAAAAGCTGGAATACAAAAAGAGTCAAAGAGAAGCTGGTGATTGTTAGAAAAGTCAGAAAGGTGTTTTAGATCTAATAGCAAAAGCTTGTGACAAGAAGCTTACCATACAATGGAAGCCAGCACTTTAATACAGAGAAATTTAAGTCACACTAGAGCTCTGTGCTTCTTTCTCTCTGCAAGCACAAACAAAATAAAGAGTAATAAGGTGCCCTTTAGTTAAGGTGAGTCAAGTCATATCCGAAAAAAGATTCCACCAATAGTAGTCTAAACATTCAGTTGTTTAAAAAAATGACCCAGTTGATCTAAGATTTTGAAACCTGGCATCCCAACTACTTGATGAGACATATGGATACACCAAATTTCAAAATGATCATTAACAACTGCCACAGTTGCAACAAATGGCTCTGGCCTCTTGGCAGAGCAGCAGAGCAGCAGAGCAGCAGAGCAGCAGAGGCACAGGCTGGGAGAGAGTGCTGAGTGGCCAGGGGATGGGCGAAGGCAAGGGAGGAGCTGGGCAGGGGAGCAGAGAGCCAGGAGCAGCAGAGAGGAAGGGGGGCGGGGCCAGAGAGGCTAGAGCGGCCAGGAGGAAGCGGACAGGCGGGGCTACCGGCCTGAGAAACTGATAAGGCTGTGCTCAGCCCCTGCAAGCCCTTTTGGCTCTGGCCTCTTGGCAGAGCAGCAGAGGCACAGGCTGGGAGAGAGTGCTGAGTGGCCAGGGGACTGACGAAGGCAAGGGAGGAGCTGGGCAGAGGAGCAGGGGCAGGAGCAGCAGAGAGGAAGGGAGGCGGGGCCAGAAGGGAGCAGACAGGCGGGGCCACTGGCCCGAGGGACTGATAAGGCCGAGCTCAGACACAGCAAGCCCGTCCTGAGGGACTGATAAGGCATCATCCCTTGTCTGTGTCCCTTGGCTGTGGCCTGGGCTGTCCGGGGACTCCCTTCCCTGGGACACAGAGGGTCCTTTCCTTTTTCCATTTTCCTTTCTCCTCTTTCCTTTCTCCTTTCTTTCTGCACTGGACAAGTGTGTGGGGAGGATCAGGGCTCTGGGAGCAGGGTTTTAGAGATACTGCAAGGACTGACAGGACTCCTACAGAGAGGGGCCAGGTATCAGGGAGGACGGGAGGAAGGAGGAGGCTGGGAACTCCAAGGGAAGGAAGCGGTGGGAAGGGGTTGAGGTGCATGTACACCAATGCTAGGAGCATGGGTAATAAGCAGGAAGAGCTTGAAGCTCTCCTGGGAATAGGAGGATATGATCTGGTGGGAATCACAGAAACTTGGTGGGATGAAAGGCAAGTCTGGAATGTGAACATAGAAGGGTATCACCTTTTTAGAAAGGAAAGGAAGGGAAAGAGAGGTGGGGGCGTGGCTTTATACGTCAGGGAAGGGATAGGATGCAGTGAGATAGAATGCAGCACAGATGGGGATTTGGTAGAGGCAGTCTGGGTGAAAATTAGGGGTTTTGACAGGGAAAGAGACCTGACAGTGGGGGTATGTTATCGCCCTCCAGGTCAACTTGAGACCCTGGATGATGTCCTGACAGGCCAGATTCTAAGGATATCTCAGGGGAGAGACACAGTAATTATGGGAGATTTCAATCTCCCGGATATTACTTGGGAGACTCACTCAGCGGTGACAGCCAGGTCACGTCGCTTCCTAGAAGCTATTCAGGGAGCGTTTTTACACAGAGGGTCCGAGAGGCGACGAGGGGGGGGAAACATCCTTGACTTGGTCTTGACCAATAGGGAGGATCTGATAGATGAAGTACAGATTAGGGGAGCTCTGGATGTGAGTGATCACTCCATCCTTTGCGTTGAGATCAGGGGACTGGGGACGTGAAGCAGGTCGAGCACTAGAAGCTGGGACTTCAAGAGGGCCAACTTTGGCCAACTGAAGGCCAGACTGGGGAAAGTCTCCTGGGATAGGTTACTGGAAGGTAAGCGAGTTGAGGAGGGCTGGATAGCACTCAAAAGGGAGGTTTTGGAGGTGCAAGCCTTGACGATACCTCTAGTCAGTAAGGTGGGGAGGCGGAAGAGAGTGCCGCCATGGATGCTAAAGGAGGTGGTTAAAGGGATTAGACGAAAGAGGAACCTCTGTAGGAAATGGGTACTGGGGGAAATAGACAAAAGGGTATACCGGGAGGAGGAGGCCCGTTGCAGAAGGATTCTTCGCAAGGCTAAGGCTGATTACGAGCTGAGACTTGCCAAGAATATCAAGAACAACAAAAAGGGTTTCTTTCAGCATGTAAATAGGAAGAGGAAGGGGAGACAAGTGGTGGGACCACTAAATAAGGAGGAAGGAGATTCAGTGACTGATATGAGGGAACAGGCACAGATGCTAAATGACTATTTTGCCTCTGTGTTCTCCCCAAAGCAGGACAGGGGATATCCGCATAGGAGATTAGATGAGGCTGGGGACTTAGGGACACAGATTAGAGTCACTCCCCTTGAAGTCGAGGGGCTCTTCTGGGCATTGGACATTACAAAGGTGCCAGGCCCTGACGGGTTATACCCGAGAGTACTTAGAGAGTTGGCAGGGGTTGTCTCACGCCCGCTGGCCTCCATTTTTGAGACCTCGTGGAGAATGGCTGAAGTTCCAGAGGACTGGAGGGTGGCATCAGTGGTCCCAATTTTCAGAAAGGGTAGTAGAAAGGACATGGGGAATTATAGACTGGTTAGCCTTACGTCCATTGCAGGAAAAACAATGGAAAGGCTCATAATAGAGAGAGATCTAGTGATGTTAGTAAGGGAAGGGAGGCTGACAGCCACACAACACGGCTTCCGCAAAAACAGGTCCTGCTAGACAAACCTTGTGGAATTCTATGACAAGGTTTCAAGATGGCTAGATGGAGGGGATGCAGTGGATGTGGTATACCTGGATTTCAGCAAGGCCTTTGACAAAGTGCCCCATGATATCCTGGTGGAGAAACTGAGGAGTTTTGGGATACACCAAAGCACTGTCCAGTGGATTAGGGCATGGTTGACTGACAGAAAGCAGAAGGTAACCATTAGCGGGGAATCATTGGGATGGCGGCCAGTAACAAGTGGGGTCCCCCAGGGCTCTGTCCTGGGGCCTGTCCTGTTTAATCTTTTCATTAACGACATAGAAGAAAGGGTGAACAGTCTGCTGATCAAATTCGCAGACGACACTAAAACTGGAGCAGTGGCCACAACTGAGGAGCAGGTACTCCAGATCCAAAAGGATCTGGACAGACTATGGAAGTGGGTAGGAGACAACAGGATGGCGTTCAATGTGGATAAGTGCAAGGTCTTGCACTTGAGGCATAGGTATAGGTGTCATAAGTACAAGTTAGGGGACGAGTGGCTGGAGAGCAGCACTTGTGAAAGGGACCTCGGGGTACTGGTTGACTGCAGGCTAAACATCAGTCAGCAGTGTGATGCGGTGGTCAAGAGGGCGAACGCCACCCTTGGTTGCATAGCCAGAAGTGTGGCTTCTAGCTCAAGAGAGGTATTACTACCACTCTACACGACTCTGGCGCACCCGCAATTGGAGTATTGTGCTCAGTTTTGGGCCCCTCATTACAGAAAGGATATAGCCAGGTTGGAGTCAGTGCAGCGTAGGGCCACAAGGTTGGTGGCCGGTTTGCAGGGGATGCCATTTGAGGCGAGACTGAGGGAACTGGGTCTCTTCAGCCTGGAGAAGAGGAGACTCAGAGGGGATATGTTGGCGACATACAGGTATGTGAGGGGATGTCACATGGAGATGGGTAGAGACCTGTTCTCCCCTGCAGAGGAAGGCAGGACACGCTCCAATGGAGCAAAGCTCAGGGAACCAAGGTTCCATTTGGATGCCAGGAAGCACTTCCTGACAGTCAGGACCCCAAGGGTGTGGAATGGGCTTCCACGAGAGGTCATTGAGGCCCCACTGGTGCGGGTGTTCAAGGATAGGCTTGACGTCCAAATGGTGGGCATGTCGTGAGCGGAGCCGGCTGGTGCCGGAGGTCAGACTAGATGGCCCGGGAGGCCTCTTCTGACTCGCTCTGCTTCTATGTTTCTAAATTGAAAAATGCCGCCAATTGATGCATTTACCTTTGTTACTCCAACATACATGGGGGAAAACTATTGATGTAATTTATTCAGATTTTTTCATTTATTTCTCTGCAGTGGTCAAAAAGTTAAGTTTGCCTTGCCTCATTAAAGTATATGACAGTAACTCTGGCAAAGTTGTCTGTCACATGCTCTGCTTCACTCTGAAGCTAGAATACCGCCAGTATTCCCGTATTTGCAGAGGGACTTATAGAGGGAATGTGGAATATTCTATGCAAGATTACCATTACTTCAGTTATGGAATATGATTTCTTATGGCTAAACTACGTATCACTTCATGAATTGGAATGTAGTCTGTAGGAATTGGGGCAGTAACAAGTTGCCCTTGCTGTGGTCCTGATCCAAACATACCTGCAATTTGCATTACAACTCGATCACTTTTTTGCTATATTCATTACAGTGGTGCTCTACAGAACCCTAGACTGCAGTAAACTCACAACTATCCTGGCTTCTTTTAATTTCTACATATTCCTCTCCTGAATTTTCCAATGTTCTTGTCCATTTGTGAGCTCAGCTTTTACACATTATTGTAGTTTCCCCTCCTAACCTTTTAAACAATTAGAAGAGCAATAGAGTTGGTTTTCTTAATGCTGCAAGTTTCCACAGTAGCTCAGTTTTGTTCTCTCCTTTCAATTCCTTGTACTTGGTTCACCTTTTCAAAACTATCTCTATAAGGAAAACATAAAAAAACAAAAAACAACAAAAGATGAAAACCCCAAATGGCTGACCAGTTCCACCTGAAATTTATATAAAATGAATACTTAAAACAACATGTCACTCTGTCCCATACAACATATAACTACAGTTTGCAATCTTCTCATTTTCCTGGGAGTAAGCCGCATTGTATTTAGTGGGGTTTACTTCTGAATATACATGTATAAGATTCTGTTATTAAAAACAACAGCTTCAACAGGAAGAAGGCCTTCTTCTATATCCCTTTGGAAAAAAAGAATGTACAGACTTCTATAGCATCTTGTACTTTTGTTCCCATTATGGTTTACCCTTACTTTTCTGTATGTACATGTGCAGTGTACCCTCTCCTAGTACTAAAGAAACTGGAATGTTATTGTTTGCTGAATATATGTTGCAATTTTTTTATTTCCACAAACTGCAATAAAATTCCCCTCTTTATGACCATTTGATCAGTCCAATATCCCCTGCTTCCCAGAAACAACTTTATGATGTTAGAGTAAGAAAGTAAAGATATATGAACTATATTATATAATGAAATTGTTGTTTTAATTGTTCTTTTAAATATTGTAAGCCGTCCTGAGATCTTGTATAAAAGGACGACATACAAAAGCTTTTAATAAACAAACAAACTTTGTGTGATCTGTGACAGTCAGTATGGCAGGTTTACATTTAAACACACAGAACAGAAATCTGGACTCTTAAAACTTGAAAAACACAAAGAAAAAACACTAACTTCTTGAGAAACCACTCTAGCCACGAGACTATAACTAAAGGGAACATCTCCTATAGGTTTCTAACACAGTTGACCAGCTCACCAATTGGTAAAGGATGGGTGCTTTTGCATGTAATAATGCTTCTCCACATTAACCACACATTAGATTGAACTACAGAGGGAACAGACAGTACACTTTCCAGAGATCAAAAATCCTAGGCAGTTGGTAAATTAGTTTTTCTCTATTGGGTCAAAGAAAAAGAAATGTAGGCTCTTACTTTACTCACAAAACACAATTTAAGTTTTTTTCTAATTGCAAGGTTTATCAAAATATATATAATTTGGTCAAGTGTCCTAACTAAAGCTAAATCTTCTATAAGAAAATATGTACTGTGCAAAAATAAAATAAAATAATATAAAATAAAATAAAAGCAAGCCAGCCCGAGGGTCAGGGATAAACTATAGTCTATTGGCAATTTCAGAAGTTAAGGATAAAATCTCATGCATCCTTAGACAGGAAAAAGTCCTAGAGGTCCCTGCATTCCCTTTGCTGACAGTTGTAAGACTTTTTTCAGTGTAAACATTGCTCTCCAAACCACTTAGGGCACAGTCTAATGCGGCTGCCTGTAACACTCCAAACTTGGAGGATTACTGGCATCCTATGCAAAGTGGAAGAAGTTGGGAGATGCAGGTTGCTTCCATGTTCTTCTCATTCTGCAAACCAGCTAAATAGCTCACTTCACCCATCTAACTGTGCCAATTTGTAGGGGGAGGGAAGGATACTGAAGTGTCACAAGGATTTATCTGTCTCTTCCCCTTCTCACTCTGTAAACTTTTCTTCACAATTATTCATATAACCATAGAGGAGCAGCCAATTAATTTCCTTTGACTTTGGCTGCCAAGAGAAAGGAGATTCAAGTGTAGATCCCTAGACAACCAGTGTGCTGAGGTGATTAGAGTGCTGGACAAGGGACATGGGATATCCAGGTTTTAGTCCCCACTCCGCCATGAACCTCACTGGATGACTTTAGGCCATTCATCTCACTTTGATCATAGCCTACCTCAGGTCAGGGCTTTTTCTGACTTTGGATCTGAGAATCTGAAAAATCTTATAGTTTTCTAGATGCTAACTAGGGGCCACAGAATCACTGTTAGTGCTGCATTTTTAGTGTGGATACACCCTGGATTTCTTTTTACCATGTATGAAGCAAAATTGAAACACATTTGTGCTCTCTCTCTCTCTGTTTCTAGCACAGCATCTTGAATTCTAAGCACACAAGGCAATTGGTAACAAACCACCACCAAATAAGATTAATATTTAAATTTACCAAAAGCAAGCAAGCAAGCAAGTGACAGTACAGGAACAATAATCAAACTTGAGTTGGTCAGACTGCATTAATGCCTGGTCCCATAGGAGTTTTCTAAGACGATTCTCCCTGTTCTTTCTCGCTTGCTTGGTAAACGCCAAGCAATGGCCGCATTTGTCAGTTCTATGCCCCTCACCAAGGCAGAGGAGGCATAGATCATGTGGATCGGCAGGCGACATTTTGGATTCACATTCGATGCATTTGCGGAAAGCTGCTCAGTGCGCCATCGTGGAAAAGGAAGAAAGAGAAGACAGTGTAGAGGGTACGATAATATTTTTGTTTTTTTGGGGTTTTTTTTTTTAGAATTGAAGGGATTTAAGAAGAACCGGGAAGAACAACAAACTTGGAGCAAGAGAAGAAAAGTTTAGGAGATAAATGCAAAAAACAGACAAGGAGCACAAGATCTAAGCGAGGGACGAACAGGCACGAGGCACAGCGAACGGCGGTCTTCAAGACTGAATAAAATGGCGGACACTCCGCTCTATTTATACCACTGAGGGGGAGGGGAGCGGAGTTTCCCACCAAAAACCATTAGCTTTCTAATCTTCCAGCCTAGGCACTGCGCAGGCGCAGCACCCATATGTGTGAATGCACAGGTGGCCACTCGAACATCAGTTACAGGTAAGCAACCTGCTTTTTTCTGCATGAAAAACACCTTATGAGGGGACCGCAGAGACTGGGCATGTAGTGCTTTTCCGAAGTGTTATTCTGCCATTCAAAACTACTCCCAGCAGCTTTTCCCCCTTTGGTATTTTAAATGTGTTATTACTTTCCAAAGTGAAGGTTACATTACCCTTACCTCTGTCACTCCAGAGTTTTCTCTTTTCTTTCAAACATTAGACTGCAAGTTCCTCGGGACAGGAACCTGTCTTTTTTGTTCATGTATAAAGCACCATGCACACTAATGACACTATATAAACACAGCAACTATATATACCTTCCAGAAGCATTTTTCACCTTTCAACTGCCTTACAGCAATTGGCCATAAAAACAACAGCCCTACATCCAGCATGTGATTTCATGCTGGATCTGTTCTTGCTGCATAAGAGATCCTTTCCTCATTACACTTGCAATGCATTTAGGAATTAATCCCATAGGATGAGCCATAAAATTGATGTTGGCTGGCTGACTGGGCTGCCATTTAGCAGCTTAAATCCACAGGCCTGTTTTCAGCTCTGCAGTTTTGCTTCCTGAATTCCTGCATAATGTTATGGCCAAACCTAAAGTCCCTGAAGAAAAGAGGTTGCCATGGGATACTGAGCACTTAGGAAGCACAGAGAAGACATCTGCCAAAGGGATTGAGGGGAGAGGAAGATTCAAAAGAATTTTTACTAAGTCAGTCAGAATTAGTTTTAAATCACAAGATGAGCATTGCTAGGTTTCTGCCAACCTCGGCTTGCTATGATAGAAACTATTCTCTACATAATCAAGATAGGAGTCTTCTCATCTACTTGAACTTTCACTGTTGCTGTCCTTTCAGGTTGTTGTTTTCCATCTGCTAGTATGCAACAAAGGAAGGAAAGTGTTGAAGAAATTAGGAGTGGGAAGCAGAAAACATTTGCAGTCAGGAGAGAAAATGTTTACATTGCCCAAACAAGGGAAAAATCAAAACAGCCGCCTGGTATTCAGAGTGTAAACTTTCTGTATGTGAGTGAAAACTGCATATAAAGATCTGACGTTAGACCAATGCTATCTTCACAAGTGTATTATGATTGTTATTACGGATTTTATATCAGCTTTTATGGAGTTTCAAACACACACACACACACACACACATTATGAAACAAATTGAAAATGAGAATGCAAAATTCACAAAAAACTCAAAACTATCAGAAAGTCAACAATTAATATAGCTGCAACGGTTAACTTTGCAACATAAAAGCATAAACCAGCCTCAGACTGATTAATTAAAAGCCAAAGTAAATACATATTTTGACTCACTTTAAAGTGATAAATGAAGAGGCCGATGCATGCTCTTTGAGAGGCCGTTTCAGGTTGGTAGGGCCACACTCAGAGTAGTCAGTTGCTTGTCCATCTGATAGGCTGGTACCTTACTGATGGGCTCTCATGAAGCACCTGACCTCAGGGCCATAGCACTTCCAGGACTCCCATATACAATATGTCCTTCAAAGAACTTAGTATGAAGTTATTTGGCACTTTAAAGGTAACAGGCAGCACTTTCAATTGGGCCCAAAAGCACAGTAGCAACCAATACAACTGAAATAGAATCAAACCCACAAGCTACTAGGCTGCTGAATTCTGCACAAGCTTAAGTTTCATAACCCTCATTAAAGGGATCCTGATACAGAGTGCATTGCAATTATTTAATCTGGATGTAGCTAAGGTACAATTAACTGCTTGAGTTCTGAGTTTGAATTTAGGGTACAGCTTGTGTTTTAGCAAAATTTGATAAAAGTCCATCTGGGCTACGACATCACTTTTGATAGTGCCAAGTAATACATGGAAGCAGTTACTTCCAAGCTAAGAACCTGGTCTTTCAGGGCATTGCAACCACATCTAGTATGGGTCTCCCCTCTCCATGCAAATCCACAGATTTCCCCATTGACAGTACCTCCAGCTTATTTAGATTAAGGTTCAACTTCATTTTCCTCATCTGTCACATCCCAAGACTGCTCTCATGGCTTAAAAGTGTGTGTGTGTGTTTAGGGACATATTTCATGAAGCATGATGTCATGAAGTGTTAACGCCCTACATTGTCATCTCTTTCTCTTTCAAAATGTAGCTATCTTGCCTAATGGATGTTTACCAGCATTTTGTTCAGTCTAACTTCAAATGTCTCAGTTACTTCAAAGGGCACATCACGCAGGTGCACAATGAAGAAATTAATTGCATGGGAAAAATAAATAGCACTGTCAGGGAGAATTATCTGATATCCTGTGTCTCAGGCAACCATACATACAGACTTTTGACATGTATTTTTAAAAATGTGTTTTTATGTGTCTTTAACTACGAGAATAGAATACCAGGCCCTTTGTAGTTTGTGAGATGGCCATGGCCCGTTTCTCTGGTCCTAACTCTTTTCCTCTAACCATGGATCATTTGCTGGCTTCCTAGCTTTTGCCCATTTCTGCTCTCCCACATACTAAATGTTGATATGCCTCTCCTAAAGCTTAGTTAGTGGCAATAAGAGCATTCAAATACACTAGTATTTTAGTCAGTAACACAGAAATTCAATCACAAAGCAAGGTCCAAGTTTCTGGAGTTGGTAGAACAATGTTGCTCTAGCACTAGCTAGCCTGAAATCAAAGGCTTGCATAGCCAGAGCTTCCTGAACCCCACCTTGAAATCAACTGCAGTTATAGGTACCATAGCAACATTCCTTTTTTTAAAAACTAAGTTTTATTTAAATTATAATCCTAAAAAACAACAAACTACAAACAACATCCATCATCAAAAAACATCGAGCCCGCTTGGTCCACCCCCACACCCTTCTTCTCCCATTTACAATAACTTTAAAAACATATTTAAATCTATGCAAAGTCCTGTTTCTCTAGCCAATAATAAAAAGAGTCCCAAGTTTGACAGAAGTCAATATTTTCCTTCTCCTTCAATGATAAAGTCAATGTGTCTATTTCTGCACAGTCCAGGATTTTATTTTATTTTTTTAGAATCAATTCATCAATGGGGTAGTTCTTCACTTTTCCAGTATTGAGCGAATACAATCATCACCACAGTGATTACATGTAAAATTGAATACATTTCTTGTTTACTAATATCCTCCGGTATAATGCCTAATAAAAAAAAACTTCAGGTTTAAAAGCTAAGGATTTTTATAACATTTCCACAGGCCATTTATGTATTTTAATCCAATAGTTTTTCACATTATCACAAATCCACTACATATAGTAAAAGTACCCAATTTATATTTATATTTCCAACATCCATTTAACATATTTGGAAACATCTTAGCTAATCTATTTGGCAACAGATACCATCTATAAAACATTTTGTACAAGTTTTCTTTATACAAAGTTGCTAATATTACCTTGATATTTCTCTCCTTCAGCTTTTACCACTTTTCTAATTCAATATTATATCCAAAATTTTGTGCCCACGTTATCATAGTTTCCTTAATCTACTTGTCTTCCATTTTCCTATCAAGTTTATACAATTTTATTTTTAATTTTTCCCCCACCGACATTAATGATTTTCTAATATAGTGACTTAAAAAAGAACCATGTGACTTAGCTTTCTCATACCACATATAAACGTGCCAATCCATTTGCAAATCATTCTCTTTAAAATACAAAATTCTCTTATTTCTTCTTTATACCTCTACCTCTTCTCTCTTCCTCTGTTTTCAGTATCTGTACTTCTTGTTGTAAATCAGTGTCCACTTCCAGTGTCTGTACTTCTTGTTCTAAGTCAGAATGATATGTTGTTAGTTCCATCGGTTCAACATCTTTTGAGGCACCCGGTTCTTCCTCTTGAAGCATACTTCTAAGTCTTTCATAAAACTCTTGTGCCTTAAAATTCGAGTCCAATTTATATCTTGTAAAGTTGCAGGTGAAAAATATTCCTTTTGTCATTCGCCACCTAAGCATAATTTCTCTCAAATAGTTAGGTACCTTCTTCATCTCTAGTATAACAAGCGAATTCCATAGTGACTTGTTTGTTTGCTTTATTAATTGTGTCTCTTTATCTACAGTTTCAAGTTTCTCATGTGCTTGTTGTATTTTTTGCACATTCTGTTCAGTTTTAAGTCGAACGTTCACCAATTGGGTTGATACCCCCTTAACAGAATTATCCAGTTTGTCAAGACATTCTCTTTGTTCAATTAAAATGCTTTCCTGTCGTGTTGACATCGCCTCTTGGAATACTTGCAAAGCTGTTAAGGATGTCTGTATCACCGAAAACGTCATTTGTAGCTCTTTTTGATGTTTTTCAACATCTGCCGCTTTAGGCTGATGAATAGGACTCTGAGCAGCTGATGCAGGAGCCAAAGAAGAGGAAGAATATATTTTTTTCATGATGATATTTTTTTTTTGCCAAAAATTACAAGACAACAACAGAGAAATAGAGAAGAGAAAAAAGAAAAAAAGTAGAAACTTGCTATAAATCCAATAACCACAGGGTGGCCCTTTAAATGATGTCACAAGTTCTTGACATGAAGGTTATTGTGAAGAAGGATCAAAATGGCCAATCAAAGGAAGTTTTATCTTCTATCACTCATTCCACAGTAATTATTTATTCTAATTCTTCACCCTTGGGGAGGTTAGAAAAAAAAGGTCTTTCTCTCTAGCCTCAAACTTTCCAAAAGAGCCTCAGTTCCTCTCCCCCAGATCAGTCGCCACTTGAAACTCCGTGGGGGAAGGAAGAATTCCTCCTTCCGTCAAAGGGCTTATCTTTTCTTCTTTATGCCAATTAGTAACTACAGATCTTTCACAGGTAATATTGAGAAGAAAAAAAATAAAAATGCTCACACAGCAGGTCTGATGAATTTCCAGATATTATTCTAATGCTATTATATCCAGTTGTCTCTGGCTTGTAGGGAGCTGCTCTCTCTCCCATGTTGTTTGATTGAGATAAGCCCTAATTTCTCCCAATAAATGTGGAGCTGCCGCCCCACACTAATTAGAAGAATGCTCGGGCAAACTAATCCCTGCCCCAACAGGGCTTGGATGAGCCTCACGGCTCACTATCAAACAAATACTGGTGTGGTAACAGGAGCCCCGCTCTTCACAGCCATCCCACCACGACGCCAACCGGAAGTCGTAACATTCCTGTTTAGAAGGAAGAACCTGCTCCCAAGGAACCCTTTCCTCCTAACAAAGAATCCTTTCTAATTGATCATTTCTCAAAAGAGCCACAGTGGCCTGCCTCTTGCACCAATGATGTTCTTGGGGGTTAGGTGGTTATCCTATTTCAGAGGCAGAACTCCCTCTGTGGTCTTCTCCTGCAAAGGCCCAGCTCCCCCATGTCTCCTGGCATACATGCTTCCTTACTGTCATTCAGTTGTGGCAGTTCTAGTTCCTCCTTCAACCAGGGTATGGCAGATCTTCTCCAAAACAAGAGTAATGAAATTCAGCAGAGTGTGTGAGGAGGGAGAAAATGAGAATTTTGTGGTGGTGTCTTGGGGATCCATGGAATTCTCTGAATGCCTCAGAAATGGTATCTGGCCTTGGGCTAACCAGGTTTAGCAAAAATTAGTTGTACAGATGTGAATCATTTTAGTATCATCTATCCTTTTCATAATTTTAATATAAAATACAAATAGATTACATCATGTCTCATGAAAATGTAAAAATATTGAAAGTCAGTTACAGACATCAACCCCAATATTATAGCAAAGCAAAGCAGAACATTAATAGTAAGCCAAAGAAGGAAAAAAGTCCACATAAAAAGGGAAGAACTGTATGAACCTGTGAAGTATTCCTTATTTCCCACCTGCAGTTAGGAAATTGGTCTGTGTCCCAGCCTTTTTCATCTCCTTTGGGACTGAATAATACAATTACTAAACTGGACTAGAAGAGTCATGATTTGGGATCATCCTGTAGAGTAACAAAACCAACAATGGACAAAAATTAGCTTTCCAAACATGAAAATTAAGAGATGGTCCCCGGATCTGCAGTATTCTGCACACTGCCTAACTACACCATTCAAACTGTTTCAGCACTGCATAGAGAACAAAATACTAGCAACAGCCTGACATAGGCATGAATAATGCACAAAGACTCAATGGTATGGTTAAAAATAGACTTCTCTTTGTGACACTATCAAACTTACTCCTTTGAGGTTTTGTTGAACAGCAATTGTACCTTTCGAAGTGGATGTGAAATACAAAAAGTTAGAAACATAGAAACAGAGCGAGTCAGAAGGGGTCTCCCGGACCATCTAGTCTGACCCCTGGCTCCAGCGGGCTCTGCTCACAACATGACCACCATGTGCATGTCCAGCCTATCCTTGAACACCCTCACCGATGGGGCCTTAACCACTTTTGTGGAAGCCCATTCCATACCCTCAGGGTCCTAACTGTCAGGAAGTGCTTCCTGGTATCTAAATGGAACCTTGGTTCCCTGAACTTTGCTCCGTTGGAGTGCGTCCTGCCTTCCTCTGCAAGGGAGAACAGGTCTCTACCCACCTCTGTGTGACATCCCCTCATATACCTGTATGTCGCCAACAAATCCAAGTTAATGACAGCTGAATCCATGTACCTTATTCCCATGCTTGTGCAAACCCCCACCCCAAAAAAGGTAACAAGTCAAGGACTCACAATGCTTCTTATAGTGAATCCCAATTTCAGGCTCAAAAGTCACTTGGCTCCATGCATGTGTATAGGGAAGGAAACAATCATTGCTTAAGCAAGCCCAGATCCATTCTAGAAATATATGCTGACTCCATGTGGTATTTACTCACATGATGGACCTAAATTTTGTGGGAAGCCTCCAAAGGCAGAAGAAAATACCCACTGCAGAAATGACGGGCAAGGAAAGGCCATATGACCTTTGCCATGTAGACTCTGCACAGCTGAGCTGATCATCACACAAGTCCAGACACACAAACTGATTCAGAACTGGCAATGCTATGGCGGTTTCAGCAAGTGCCAATTCACTTAATTCTTGAAAGGTGGTCAAAACTGTGAGAATTTCATCATCCTAGGTTCAGAAAATGAGGCTCCATATATATACATGGTGAACATTCAACGATTTTCCTAAACATGTTTTAAATATTCATACATACTTGTCAATACTGCCTTTCCATGCAGGCTCACATTTTGTTGTCCAAGGGTGCTTCCAGATGCAAGGCTCCAGAAAGGCACCCAGAAGGCACTCTGTAGTCATTCCATCTTCTTTTTCCTTAACAGATTTTTAACATGAAAAGAAAGGTGGAAGAAGCAGTGGGAAAACATACGAAGGTTACCAGTTGTTGGGGCCCATGATATCAGTGGAAAACAACATTGTCAGGACACCTCAAAAAAGTCTGTGAATGAGATAGGATGATACTGCAAAAAGGCCTCATTTGGAAGCACCTTGAGGCACAGCATAAATGCCCAACCCAAGTCAAGGCACTGAAAGGCAGTCAAGTTATCTTGACATCTGACTCAGAGTATTGAAAAAGCACCTTTCTTACTTCCTGGCAGCAAACATACAATAAGTGCAATGAGTAACAGTTGGCTGCCATTTTGTGACACACCAAATCAGCTGCCTGAGGCAACTACCTCTTTATGCCTAGAGTCTATGAAATGCTTTCTTAAGGTCAACCTACCCATATTCAAAGTGTGGGATCTTTAATGTATTTCATTAAAAAACAAAAACTTTCATATATTTTCTGAAGTCCTCATCCTTGATCCATACTTAATCAGTCACACTGCGCAAAAATATTAAGTTCCCCACTCCAGTGTTGAATTTTGCAACTCCTATAGAAATGGTTGAGTGGAATTTGAATGTCCATATGATACCCAATAATCTCTTTCCACATGCTTTTGGGCAGTGGTACTAAATGCTCCTCCCGCCTGATCTTTCTAGAGAGAAAAGTATGTGTGTACAGAGGGCAGCATGTGCTGGTGCTGGTGCTGTTGCCTGAAGATGCCTGGAACACACTGCAGCTCTCATCTGCACTATCTGCACACACACAGACCTTTCAGGTGTTCCAGGATGTAGTCTCCATTATCATGACCAATCAAATGCAGCAGCTTCAAAACTGGCCAGTCAAATGCCACTAAGAAACATGGAGGGAGGCAAAAAGTTCAGGAGTATTAAGGAAAAACTGAATCACATGCAATACTATTATGACATGTGCATTTTCAGACTTTCGAGTTAAAATGCTGTTGTCCTGATAAGTAACAGCATAACAAAATGTAGGTGCACCTCGGGCATTCATTCCAAGGCATGAGCATGAGTCTTCTCTGCTCACTGGAAATCCTGAGGCCTTCTGCTTGTCATAATTCTGAACAGCTTGTGGGTCCCCTCTGGCTCACATTTTTGAAGAGGAGAAAGAGAAGAAGCCCTTACATTGCTCCTCTCTCCCACCAACCCTCAGTAGTTGATTTTTTTCCTTGAAGATGCCATGTGTCATTTGCTCTGGCAACATCCCTTGTCAAGTCAGCTGTTATCAAAACAAATACTGAACTGAATTTTCATTACATTTAGAAGCGGCCCATTTCAATATTGTTAGCAAAATTGAGGTCTGATCAAGATGACCAGTCAAGATCCCTGCTTCCAAGCCTATGAGTCCTTACTCTAAAACTTCTCTGAGAATAAAAGAAGCTGCCTTATACTAATTCAGGCCATAGGCACATTTAGCTTAGTATTATCAACACTGAGTGGCAGCAGCTTTCCAGGGTTTTAGGCGGGAGTTTTTCCCAGTATCTCTTTAAGAACTGATAAAAGATTTGCAATAGTTAGTAAAGTTCAGGTAATACATTGCAATGGGAGCCATGTCAGTGCAATAAGGCATATGAGATGGGTTAAGATGTCTCATTCTTAGCTCCGCCCACCCCCACCCTCCAAGGGAAAGGAGCATTTTCTTCTTCCTCCCTTTCCTTGGAATGTGGCCATCAAGCTGTGTATAGAACAGAAGTAGCTGCTAAGTTTTGAAGGGAGATACTCAGACAAGGTTAGGTAAGCTCTGAACTATGGATTTTATTGGACTTCTGAAAAAGCTGGCCAGCCCAGCTAGAATTCTGATGGGGAATTGTTATCCCCTGGGGTGTTGAATGCTGTAAACCTTCATCTTATGTTCAAATTCTATATGGGTGTAAATAAGCTATATTTTATAAAACACCAGTCTCCAGTGATCTCATTCTAAGGACACCAATGTACCACTAGCATCCTGGAGTTCCCACTGCTCAGAGAATTGAGGTGCAGGGGTTGTCACATTACACATATTTTGATCTCTTAATCTTTTGATGTATAGCTGAGAAAAGTGGAATTGCAAAATCATAGTGTAAACAGTTATGAAGTTATTATTTTTAACTCTCATGTAGATTGTGGAAAAACTATCCAAACCCTAAAGATCCAATTAATGCAGGAATCAACAACTTGTAGGCTGAAATGTCTAGACCATCAGAACAGATTTAGTGTTGCAGCTGACATTTGCAGCCAACCAAAAACACTGTACTCATGCAAGCATTCCTCCTGGTAGTTTAGTCCATGAGGCAGTTGCATACCCATGCTTTATGGTTCTGGCAATGATGCTTGCTTTATACTGTGCCTATGAAGATAAGTTCTTTGTTCAGGCCTTTACATGGAGGGCATCATGTTTAGGATAAGATGCAAAGCAAAGGAATGCTCATCCAGAGGTCAGGCTTGTGAAGTAAAATCCAAGCCCTCCTCTACAATTCTGAACTATACAGAAGATAGGAATAGAGAAATAACAATTTGAGGGAAGGCGAATCTACTGGTACCAATTTGTGCCCTCTGTTTTTCTTTACAGTTAAAAATCCAAATGAAGTAGGGGCCAATTGGTATTTGTATGAGCACATGGTAGGAAACAGTTCTGGGTAACAATAGCAGACAACCTAAAGCCTTGGGAATAGCCACTTTAGTGATCACTTAATGAGAGTTGTATGGTATTTTGTTTTTTGCTCCATTCTTCAGTCTCCTTTGGCATCCTATTTTAGAGTCTGCACCAGCAAATATTGCAGCAGTTCTTTCAGGAGCAAGTTAGGAAAATATTATATCAGGCCATATCCTTCTGCTGAGTGGACTGCCTCTGCTTACTTTTTGTCGGAGAAGCCTCAGAGGACATAGCCTGAACCCTTTGTGAGCCAGCTGGACACAAAGGGTTCACTGCTATACACTGTCTTTCAGGAAGAAGGAATCACCATGCACACTCAGGAGTATGAACTAGAGTCTGTCAACCTACAGATAAATAGCTATGTATTTCCTCCTCTTATGCTCTCTCACCATTCTTGAGGTCTTCTTCCCTGACCCCCATTTATTTCTCATCATCAAAACTCTAGGGCAAAGTCAAACACCTATTGCAAAGGCATTTATTTTTCACATACTAGAAAGTCTATCTGAATACAATTGGGAGTTAACCTGTTTTAACTGTAAACAGCCTGAGGGATTCTGTATTTGAACAAAATAGCTACAGATGACTGGGTCAAGATACTGCTGGCTGGATACCAAAGAGATGGTGAAAATTGGTAGTTCAAGATAAAGCACACACACTGGAAATAGCTGGTTCCACAGCTAGCAAAACACTGGCAGCCACATGAATGATGCCAGTATATTTTTCTCCACTGAAGAAATCCAGCAAGGGGAGGGGAGAGGAATTAGCTACAGGATGAAGTTTATTATGACAACAAATATAGCATGGATACCAGGAAGTATATCATGGCAACAGGGAGTGGTCACATTTAAAGGGAAGCATGTGCAGCAAAAGCCCACATTTCATAGAAAACCCAGAATAATCGTAAAACATTTCTTGTGTTATTTTGGATCATTAAACAAACCAACATACTCTCAGCATCATTCTCACAAACAGAAGATGAGTGGTCTCATCAGCTTCAGGCTGCAATTCACATAGGACTGAATACTTGGACAAACCAAAAATAAATCCTGCCTCATCTTCTTTCCAATATGCTGTTTTTATTTGCGGGAACCCTCATCATGGATCACTGCCTTGTCGTAGCAAAGGGGTTTGTGTAGCTCAATGAAGCTATGAGCTATGCTGTGCAGGGCCACCCAAGATGGACAGGTCACAGCAGAGAGCTCTGACAAAACGTGTTCCACTGAAGAAGGAAATGGCAACCCACTCC
Source organism: Varanus komodoensis (assembly GCF_004798865.1). Classification (NCBI taxonomy): domain Eukaryota; kingdom Metazoa; phylum Chordata; class Lepidosauria; order Squamata; family Varanidae; genus Varanus; species Varanus komodoensis. Next base: position 572,662 of record NW_025335269.1, read on the forward strand.
AGTATCCTTGCCAGGAAAACCCCATGGACAGTACCAAAAGGCAAAAAGATATGACACCGGAAGTTGAGCCCCTCAGGTCAGAAGGTGTCCAATATGCTACTGGGGAAGAGCAGAGGGCTAGTACTAGTAGCACCAGGAAGAATGAAGCAACTGGGTCAACGCCAAAAGGACACTCAGTTGCAGATGTATCTGGTAGTGAAAGGAAAGTCCGATGCTGCAAAGAACTATACTCCATAGGAACCTGGAATGTAAGATCCATGAATCAAGGCAAGCTGGACGTGGTCAAAAGAGATCACAAAACTGAACATCGACATCTTAGGAATCAGTGAACTAAAATGGACAGGAATGGGTGAATTTAATTCAGATGACCGTCACGTATACTACTGTGGGCAAGAATCCCTCAGAAGAAATGGAGTAGCCTTCATAGTCAATAAAAGAGTGGGAAGAGCAGTACTGGGATACAATCTCCAAAATGACAGAATGATCTCAGTTTGAATTCAAGGCAAACCATTCAACATCACAGTAGTCCAAGTCTATGCCCCAACCACTGGTGCTGAACAGGCTGCAGCTGACCAGTTCTATGAAGGCCTACAACACCTTCTAGAAGTAATGCAAAAAATGATGTCCTTATCATCATGGGGGATTGGAATGCTAAAGTAGGAAGCCAAAAGATAACCATAATAACAGGCAAGCTTGGCCTTGGAGTACAAAATGAAGCAGGGCACAGGCTGGTAGAATTTTGTCAAGAGAATACGATGGTCATAGCAAACATTAATTTCCAACAACCCGCGAGACGACTCTACACATGGACATCACCAGATGGTCAACACAAAAATCAGATTGACTATGTGCTCTGCAGCCAAAGATGGAGAAGCTCTATACAGTCAGTAAAAACTAGACCAGGAGCTGACTGTGGCTCAGTTCATGAGCTTCTGGTTGCAAAATTTAGGCTTAAACTGAAGAAAGTAGGGAAAAGCACTAGGACACTCAGGTATGACCTGAATCATATCCCTGATGAATATACAGTAGAGGTGACAAATAGATTTAAGGAATTAGATCTGATAAATAGAGTGCCTGAAGAACTATGGATGGAGGTTCGCAACATTGTACAAGAGGTAGCAACTAAAACCATCCCAAAGAAAAAGAAATACAAGAAAGCAAAATGGCTGTCTGAGGAAGCTTTACAAATAGCTGAGGAAAGAAGGGAAGTGAAAGGCAAGGGAGAAAGAGAAGGATACATACAATCGAACGCAGAATTCCAGAGAATAGCTGGAAGAGATAAGAATGCCTTCTTAAATGAACAGTGCAAAGAAATAGAAGAAAACAATAGAATGGGGGGACCAGAGATCACTTCAAGAATATTGGAGATATGAACATTTCATGCAAAGACAGGCATGATATGATAAAGGACCAAAATGGCAGGGACCTAACAGAGGCAGAAGAGATTAAGAAGAGGTGGCAAGATTACATAGAAGAACTATACAAGAAAGACCTTAACGTCCCTGATAACCACGATGGGGTGGTCACTGATCTCGAGCCAGACATTCTGGAATGTGGAATCAAATGGGCCTTAGGAAGTCTGAGCAACAACAAAGCTAGTGGAGGTGACAGTATTAGAAACAAAGAAACAAAGAAAACAGAGCAAGTTAGAAGGGGTCTCCCGGGCCATCTAGTCTCACCTCCGGCACCAGCCAGCTCCGGTCACGACATGCCCACCGTGTGGACGTCCAGCCTGTCCTTGAACACCCGCACCGATGGGGCCTCAACCACCTCCCGGGGAATCCCATTCCACACCCTCGGGGTCCTGACTGTCAGGAAGTGCTTCCTGGCATCGAAATGGAACCTTGGCTCCCTGAGATTTGCTCCATTGGAGCGCGTTCTGCCTTCCTCTGCAGGGGAGAACAGGTCTCTACCCACCTCCGTGTGATATCCCCTCACATACCTGTATGTTGCCAACATATCCCCTCTGATATGGGGATATGTTCACCCTCTTCTCCAGGCTGAAGAGACCCAGTTCCCTCAGTCTTGCCTCAAATGGCATCCTCTGCAAACCGGCCACCAACCTTGTGGCCCTACGCTGCACTGACTCTAACCTGACTATATCCTTTCTGTAATGAGGGGCCCAAAACTGAACACAATACTCCAGTTGCGGGCGCACTAGAGTCATGTAGAGTGGTAGTAATACCTCTCTTGATCTAGAAGCCACACGTCTGGCTATGCAACCAAGGGTGGCGTTCGCCCTCTTGACCACTGCGTCACACTGCTGACTCATGTTCAGCCTGCAGCCAACCAGTACCCCGAGGTCCCTTTCACAAGTGCTGCTCCCCAGCCACTTCTCATCTAACCTGTACTTATGACAGCTATTCCTATGCCCCAACTGCAAGACCTTGCACTTTTCCATATTGAACGCCATCCTGTTGTCTCCTACCCACTTCCATAGTCCAGATCCTTTTGGATCTGGACTACCTGCTACTCAGTTGTGGCCACTGCTCCAGTTTTAGTGTCGTCTGCAAATTTGATCAGCAGACTGTTCACCCCTTCTTCCATGTCGTTATTGAAAAGATTAAACAGGATCGGCCTGAGGACAGAGCCCTGGGGGACCCCACTTGTTACTGGCCACCATCCCGATGATTCCCCGTTAATGGTTACCCTCTGCTTTCGGTCAGTCAACCATGCCCTAATCCACCGGACAGTGCTTTGGTGTATCCCAAAACTCCTCAGTTTCTCCACCAGGATATCATGGGGCACTTTGTCAAAGGCCTTGCTGAAATCCAGGTATACCACATCCACTGCATCCCCTCCATCTAGTCATCGCAAAACCTTGTCATAGAATTCCACAAGGTTTGTCTGGCAGGACATGTTTTTGCAGAAGCCATGTTGTGTGGCTGTCAGCCTCCCTTCCCTATCTAGCATCACTAGATCTCTCTCTATTATGAGCCTTTCCATTGTTTTTCCTGCAATGGACGTAAGGCTAACAGGTCTTTAATTCCCCATGTCCTTTCTACTATCCTTTTTGAAAATTGGGACCACTGTTGCCACCCTCCAGTCCTCAAAGTCCCTGGTGGCCCCAACCACACCCTGCCTGGCCACATCGTTTGTGCCCACATGGATCACCAGGAGCAGCTGGTGACCACTGGAGTGAACAAGACGCTCCACTCTGTCCATCACATGCTGGACGCATGCGCCCGGCAGGCAGCACACCTCCCTTGTCTCCAGGTTGGGGCGGCACACCGCCGGCTCAGTGCCCCTCAGTAGGGAGTCCCCAACAACGATCACCCGCCACCGTACCTTTCTGGTGCTGATGGGTGGCCGTGCCCTGGCCCTCGCCTCTCCTGTAGCGGCCCCCTTGCCGCTTGTGGTCCCAGGCTGGGGGTCCTGCTGGTCCCCTGAGGCCTCATCATCCCCAGCCTCCCCAAGTGGAGAGAACCTGTTTCCCAGCTCCAGATTGGTGCCAGGAGAAGGAGGAGGCCGTGCTGGCCTCCTCCTCCTGTGGGTGACATACCTCCATGTCTCCGCAGCTGCTCCTCCTGTGGCCTCTCCTTCAACCCTCTGTCCAGAGGGGGGCTGCTCCGGGGGGCCTGGAGAGCTCTCTCGGCCCTCAGGCACCTCACCTCCTCTTCTAGCAGGGTCACCATCTTGCACCGAGGGCAAGTGTATCCCTGCCTCTCCTGGGGTAGAAGGGCGAACATGCAGCTGTCGCAGCGGACAGCAACACCTGTGACTCCTGCCAAGGCCATCTCCTGGTTTGCCATCGGTATCCCTTCTGAGACCTTACCTTGGTCCCCTGTCTTGTTAGCTCTGTAGTTCCTCTCACTTGCCCAGTTATCCCAGACGAAAACCCACTTGCACACACACACAAGGTTAAAATAAACTTAAATTTAAATTGGAAGAAAAACAAAGCACAGCACAAACAAAACAAACAAACAATCAAACCTCTGTGTCTCAGGGAAGGGAGTCTCCAGACAGCCCAGGCCGCAGCCAAGGGACGCAGCCAAGGGACGGTGCCCTATCCCTCTGCTTCCTCCTGACTGCTCTAGCCTCTCTGGCCCCACCCCCTTCTGCTCTGCTGCTCCTGGCCCTCTGCTCCGCTGCCCAGCTCCTACCTTGCCTTCGATAGTCCCCTGGCCACTCAGTGCTCTCTCCCAGCCTCTGCCTCTGCTGCTCTGCTGCTCTGCCAAGAGGCCAGAGCAACTGAGGTATTCAAACTCTTAAAAGATGATGCAGTAAAAGTGCTACACTCAATATGCCAGCAAATTTGGGAAACTCAACAGTGGCCACAGGATTGGAAGAGGTCAGTTTACATTTCAATCCCAAAGAAGGGCAATGCCAAAGAATGTTCAAACTATCGCACCATTGCACTCATTTCACATGCTAGCAAAGTGATGCTCAAAATCTTACAAGCTAGGCTCCAGCAGTATGTGGACCAAGAACTACCAGAAGTACAGGCAGGATTTTGAAGAGGGAGAGGAACTAGAGATCAAATTGCCAACATGCGCTGGATCATGGAGAAAGCTAGGGAGTTCCAGAAAAATATCTACTTCTGCTTCATTGACTATGCTAAAGCCTTTGACTGTGTGGATCACGACAAATTGTGGCAAGTTCTTAAAGAGATGGGAGTACCAGACCATCTTATTTGTCTCTTGAGAAACCTATATGCAGGTCAAGAAGCAACAGTGAGAACTGGGCACGGAACCACTGATTGGTTCAAAATTGATAAAGAAGTTCGGCAAGGCTGTATACTGTCGCCCTGCCTATTTAACTTATATGAAGAAAGAAAAAGGCATGAGAAAGGCAGGGCTAGATGAATTACAGGTTGGAATTAAGATTGCCGGGAGAAATATCAACAGCCTCAGATATGCAGATGATACCAATCTAATGGCAGAAAGTGAAGAGGAACTAAAGAGCCTCTTGATGCAGGTGAAGGAGGAAAGCTTGAAAGTTGGCTTGAAACTCAACCTCAAAAGTTGGCTTGAAACTTAAGAAAACTTAGATCATGGCATCCGGTCCTATCACTTCCTGGCAAATAGATGTGGAAGAAATGGAGGTAGTGACAGTTTTTATTTTCCTGGGCTCCAAGATCACTGCAGATGGGGACTGCAGTCAAGAAATTAAAAGACACATGCTCCTGGGCAGGAAAACTATGGCAAATCTAGACAGCATACTAAAAAGCAAAGACATGACCCTGCCAACAAAAGTGCCTATAGTCAAGGCTATGGTTTTCCCAGTTGCAATGTATGGCTGTGGAAGCAGGACCATAAGGAAGGCTGAGAGCCAAAGAATTGAGGCCTTTGAATTGTGGTGCTTCAGGAGACTCCTGCGAGTCCCTTATATTGCAAGGCGATCAAACTGGTCAGTCCTAGAGGAGATCAACTCTGACTGCTCTTTAGAAGGCCAGATACTGAAGATGAAACTCAAATACTTTGGCCACCTAATTAGAAGGATGGACTCACTGGAAAAGACCCTAACGCTGGGAATAATAGATGACAAAAGAAGAAGGGGATGGCAGAGAATGAGGTGGCTAAATGGAGTCACTGAAGCAGTCGGCGTGAGCTTAGGTGGATTCCTGGGGCTGGTGGAGGACAGGAAGACCTGGAGGAATGTTGTCCATGGGGTCGCGATGGGTCGGACACGACTTTGTGACTAACAACAAGAATTTGCAGGAATTTACTCTCATGATAGAGCATTGAATATGCATGCCCCCAAATGTAAGCAGTACAGACAAGTTATAGTTCTGCCAGCTAATCTGTGCTGTTTGTGAGAAAACTTAATGAAATCCAGTACCTGCATCATCCAGCGCCTTACCAAAACTTGAAAACTAAGCTGACAGGGTATGGTATCAGAAGCTGAAATATCAAACTTCCATTTCTGTTTACAGTAAAATAAGCAAAGTGTTGTTCTAATTATTTTTTGTTATTAAATATTGACTATCTTGAGAATTGCTGCGAACTACACATTATGACAAATTGACTAATTAAGCTTTAAAGATATCTTATCCATCTGGTTGCCTCAGCTGACTTGGAATAAACAATTCTGTTATCAAAAACAGATTTTACGTTAAAGATAACAGCTTTGGCCCATCCTAGTCATCACTCTGTGGGATAGGAAAATGATGACTTACAAGGACCCATTCTTTGTGAGATAAACAGAAATCCTCTTGTGCTAAGGATATGCCTATGGAGCCTGGGGGAACTTTCACCATTAGTGACATAAAGAAATGGGTGTGTAGACCAAATGATGGCCTGCCTGGTGTGAAGAGCGGTCATCTGTCATTTAGATGGCCTGGTCATTTAGATGGTACTGGGAATGAATCAGTGGCTGTGGTGCATGATGGCCCCAAGGACAAGAAATGTAATTGTGTCTCTGGAAGTCAAATATAATGTCCAGTTTACAAGGTTGAAAGCCATGACCTCCAAGGTAGGTTGCTCTAAAATATTACCTGCTCCACACATAGAGAGGCTCAGTGAGAAAGGTAAAATTCAGCAAGTTTCAATGTGCTGATGAGATATGATGTGTCAGGCACTAGGAAGCATTTTAGGACAAGCCAGGCTTCCTGGACCATACGGAAAAATATATTTATATATTGCTACCTGACACTAAACCAACAATAGCATACAGTGTCACTAAATTATTTGCGGGTGCAATGGGTGTCTGAAGACAGATTCTGAGGGAGTGTGGCCCTACCTAGTTGGACAAGGACAAAGTCTGGGAATGTCACCGATTTAAGATGATTGATATTGTGTCGAAGTATCCGAGTACGGTTTTAAGACAATCTTTTCTGTATTTTCTTCCTTTTTAAATCTGTGTATTCATTGAATGGAGCTGGTCTTTGACCACGATAAAGTTTTTATCTATCAAAGTTTTTATCTTTTTTATGTTTATAGTTATCAACCAGGGTCCAACCTGAACCAGGATGGAATAAAGCTATTCTTGCTTAACATCAAAAAAATGACAAAGCAACTTTTCAATTGACTCTCAGGAAAAATCAACAAGAGTTCAGGAGCACCTGGTTCCGAATGAAATGCCCCAAAAGGTGTTTCATGAGCAGAGTTGGCTGGAGCTGGGGGTCAGACTAGATGGCCCAGGAGACCCCTTCTGACTTGCTCTGTTTCTATGTTTCTAAAAGGATGAAGGTTGAAAATGTTTTTGTTTTCCCAAATAAGGATGGGGAAGAGTAAGTCACAAGCACACAGAAGAACACAATAGCCTGTCAAAGAGGCCAGGGGGCCAAAGGGGTAATGCACATGCTAGAGACATATGAAAACTACCTGTAGGTGTTTCTGTGCAAACATTAGACGCCTCTGGGCCAAGATGGAGGAGTTGTAATAATTGTTTTAAAGAAGAAGATCGATACAGTGGGTGTAACAGAACGCAGATGGAATTCAGTGAACCAGTGGAATCCCTCTTGGCACAACTCTATAATAGGGACAAAATATTTTTCTTGCAAAGCCTGCATTTCTCTAGGGAAAGTGGTTGAGGGCTGCATACCAGCACTGAGTATGGCAAAACACATAGCTGGTTGGGGAAGTATACATGTACACACACATGCCCACACTCTCAAATCTTGCCCACCTTCACACATGCATATACATCATTCACACACACATGCAGAAACACATGGAGAACGAGAGTGATCTCTTTCTCCCTAAGGCAGTTCAGCTGTGATTAGATTTACCTTCTCATGCTTCCAGCTGATCAAAGATTACAGTTAAACAGTTGGGAAAGGGGTTCTCCACTCCTGCTCTATAGGAAGGTCAGGGAAAGGCATATTGGATGATAAAAGCAGGTTGCTTACCTGTAACTGATGTTCTTCGAGTGGCCATCTGTGCTGTCACACATGTGGGTACTGCGCCTGCGCAGTGCCTGTGGCCGGAAGATTGATAGCTAATGGTTTTGGCGGGAAAAACTCCGCTCCCCTCCCCCCTAGCAGTATATATGGAGTGGAGTGTATGCCATTTTCTAGTCTTTGATAGACCAGACGTTCGCTCTCTGGAGAAAAAATGGAACTAATGAAAAGAACGATGTCGGTACCGCCAACGAGTTCGAAAAATACTGTATAGGTACCGAAAACAAGAATAGCATGGTACTGAGAAAAAAACACCACCCAATGACACCGAGTGGGGCGGGCCGGTGGGTTGTGTGACTGCACAGATGGCCGCTCAAAGAACATCAGTTACAGGTAAGCAACCTGCTTTTCTTCGTCGTGGCCTCCGTGGATCACACATGTGGGTAGATTAACAAGCTTACCCTGAATGGAGGAGGGTGGTGTCATCAACGAAGAATAGATGAAAGAACGGCTCTGCCGAAGGAACAGTCCTGTCTGGCACAGATATCCAGTCGATAATGCTTTGCGAATGTGCATGGGGTAGCCCATGTAGCAGCTCTGCAGACAGTGTCAATCGGAACTCCAGACGCGAAGACGGAAGAAGCAGCAACAGCTCTAGTAGAATGACCCTTCAGGATCGTAGGTAAGTCCAACTTAGCTAACTGATAAGAGAGAACAATGGTTTGCACTATCCACTTAGAAAGTCTCTGAGGACTGACTGGAGAACCCTGATTGTATTCAGAATATTTCACAAAGAGCTTGTTGGAGTGCCAAATAGACTCAGTCCTTGATCCATAGAAGGCAAGGCAGCGCCGTACATCAAGGGTGTGTAATGACCCATCAATCAGATTCAATGGAGATGGAAAGAAGGCAGGTAAAACGATTTCCTGGTCCATATGGAAGGAGGTAGCCACTTTGGGAAGAAAAGCTTGATCCATTCGTAGAACTACCTTCTCCTTATGGAAGTTCAAATACGGAGGGTCCACCCTAAGGGCACAGAGCTCACTAGCTCTCTGTGCTGATGTAACTGCTACAAAAAATGCAGTTTTCCAAGAGACGAGACGGAGATCAATTGTTGCCAAAGGTTCGAAAGGAGGTCTTGTTAACGTTTGTAACACCACTGAAAGACTCCAAGTGGGCATAAGCGGTCTGACTGCCGGATGAAGGCTATGTAGCCCCTTAAGGAATCTCTTTATTAGCGGTTGAGAGAAGATGGAGGAGCCCTGGATAGCACCCCAATAATAGGAAATAGCAGCCGTGTACACTTTTATGGAGGATGGCTTAAGTCCAGACTGGTGGAGTTTGAACAGGAACTGGAGAATATGATCTATGGATGCCGACTGCGGGAGAAACGATCGTGATTCAGCAAAGATAGAAAATCTACGCCACTTAGCCGCGTATGACTTCCGAGTGGACGGCCTCAGTGCAGAATTGAGAATGTGTTGGATGTCCGGGTGAAGAACTGTCGGAAACAGCCGTCAGAACTGGAGACATGGGGAAGGCAGGCAGGTGCGAATCATGGTGCAGTACATCAGATTCAGGGACAGGATTCATAGAGACAGTGGACGATGTCGATACCGTGTCGAAACGGACCGCTATCGAATTCGCCAGGCCGTCAACCTCAGTGATGTCAGATCTGGGTGGCGAATTGTGCCTTCTCTCCTGGTAATGAGAGATGGAATGGATGGAAGCTGAAGGTATTCTTGAGAAATGTGAAGGAGTGTTGAAAACCATGCTTGGCGGGCCACCTTGAGGTTATCAATATTCCTGTGGCCACGTCGTGGATTATCTTCGAAATCACTCTCATAATGAGGGGGATCGGGGGAAAAGCGTAAAAGTAAGTGAACACTGTTCCACAGGATCATAAAGGCATCTCCAGATGACCCCTGTCTGATTCCCGCTCTCGAACAAAAAAACTCGTAAACCCGGTTCCTCTGGGTAGCGAATAGGTCTATGTCTGGAAGACCCCAGCGCTGGAAAAGGTGGTCGCATGTCTGGCGATCCAGTTCCCATTCGTGGGATGTGGACATGTGTCTGCTTAGGAAATCGGCTTCCATATTGTCTGTACCAGCGAGGTGCACCGCGATCAGGGAAATGTCTCTCTGGATGCACCACTCCCAGATTTGTATCGCTAACCGTTCCAACGTTGGCGACTTCGTTCCTCCTTGCTTGTTCAGATAAAAGACTGTAGCGATGTTGTCCGAGGTTATCTGAATGACTCGATGGCGAAGAACGTCCTCGAAGGACTGAAGAGCCTTGTAAACTGCTAGAAGTTCCAGGAAGTTGATATGATTCCTGGACTCTTGTCGATTCCAGACGCCCTGAGTGCGTAGGCCCGAGCATAGTGCTCCCCAGCCGAGCAGAGATGCGTTGGTACCGAGAGTTGCCGTTGGGCGTCGTGGTTGGAATGGGACCCCAATATTCAGGTTGTCTCGCACTGTCCACCATATGAGAGATTGAAGAACTGAGGACAGAAGTCGAATCAGCCTTGTGGGCAAAACCCTTTGCGGCCGAAAAACCTTGTTGAAGAAAAGTTGGAGGGGCCAAAGCCTGGCATACGGGACGACCGCAAAGGATGCAGCCATATGCCCTAGCATCCTTTGGACAGAGCGTGCAGGAACAATTTTGTCTCTTTGAATTCAACGGATGTGTCAAGTGAGGGTGCGTTGTCTGTCCTGGGGGAGGAATGCCTTCGTTACTGTAGAATCCAGACGAGCTCCGATGAAATGGATCGCCTGTGCAGGAACAAGAGAAGATTTCTCGCGGTTAATACAAAGTCCGAGATCAGGGAGCAGATAACGTTTATAGCGGAACACAGTGCTTCTCTGGTTTGAGAAACCAACAACCAGTCATCAAGGTAGGGGTATATCTGGACCCCGCGAAGTTGTAGGTGTGCGCAGACAGGGGCCATACACTTCGTAAAAATCCTCGGGGCAGTGGCCAGTCCAAACGGAAGCACCGTGAATTCGTAGATTTCAGACACAACAGCAAAACGGAGGAAACGCCTATGACATGGATGGATCGAAATATGAAAATAGGCGTCCCTCAAGTCCAGTGAGTCGAATCAATCCTCCCTCCTCAGCAGCGGTAAGATATTTTGAAGGGTGGTCATCCGAAATTTCTTTGGAGTTATGAATTTGTTAATATCTCTTAGGTCCAATATTGGTTGGAGACCACCATCCCGTTTCGGGACTGTAAAATATCTGGAATAAAATCTGTGGAGTCCTTCTGTTAGAGATAAGCAACAAATGGCTCCCTGAGAAAGGAGTTGGCAAACCTCTTCCAGCAACACCGGTGAGCTGGGAGTAAACTGGATGGGACTCGATGGAGGAATAACGTCAAATTCTATTCGATATCCATGCTGAATGATGGATAACACCCAACGATCAAATGTAATGGACTCCCAAACAGGAAGCTGATTTTTCAGCCGGTCCCCGAATGAGAGGGGGAAGGGTGAGGTTGGGAGGAGAGGAACGGTTTGCCCGCCCCATCAGCGCTGGCGTTTATCCCCGTCAAAGCGACGACGGCTTTGTTGGAAGCGCTGGGATGGTTGCTGCCTATGACGTTGTTGGCGTTGATGTGGTTGCTGTGGAGGCTGATATTGTTGGCGGTATTGTGGATGGGTTCATGACCACTTACGTTGAGGTTGGGACTGTAGTTCCATACGACGGGCCGTCATCCTCGATTCATGGATTTTCTTTAATTTGCTATCGATCTTTGCATTGAAGAGACCGGACCCGTCAAAGGGCATCTCCTCAATTCTCCGCTTCATTTCTTCTGGAAAGTTGCAGTTATGCAACCAGGTGTGCCTGCGGAGAGAAATGGCACCAACGAGAGTCCTCGAGTCCGTATCCACATGGTGCCTGGCTGTAGAGAGCTGCTGCACCGCCACTTGCATAGCCTCTTTTACAAAAACCCTTGCCAACTCACCTTGATTGTCTGGGAAGGCAGCATTGATGTTGTCTAGGTGCTGCATGAGAAAGTATTGATAGCGCGCCAAAGTCGCCTCGTAATTTTAGATTCGTAAGCCGAGCCCAGAGGCCGCATAGACCCGGCGTGCAAGGAAGTCAACTTTTCTTCCCTCCTTATCACAAGGTGCGGTGTGCCCCTGTGCCTCCCAGCCCTGAGAAGACTCCATAATGACCGAGTTCGGCTTGGGGTGACGGAGGAGGAACAGAATGTCCCCCTCCCGAAACCGGTACATGGCTTCATATCTTCATGAAGTCGGTTGTGGATGAGCAGGGAGGTCCCACGGTTGGGTCATCTCCTGTCGTAGGGTTGTTATAAACGGCAGGGTGATGGAGGTGGATTGCTTGCCCGACCACATCGTAAAAGCGGTTGGTACTGGGTCCCGGTTGTTGGTGGTCTTCAATCTCAAGTGACTTCACCAGCCTGGATATCAGTTCGGCGAAAGAGATGTGCGGCTCTTCAGGCGATCCCGGGCCTTGCGAAGTAACTGCGGCATCTGGTGAAGTTGAGTCAACCTCGGACTCATCCGAGTCCATCCAATAGGGAGGTGGGACACTGGAGGAGGAATCTCCTGGTGACTCCGATCTGCCGCTCGCTCTAGGTGGTGCTCTCGGGGTGTTTCTAGGTGTGGAGTGAAAATGATCCCGAGGAGCTGGCAGGGAAGATCGACCTCTGGGTACCGGATAGTAGCTGACAGATTGGTATTCTTCCCGTCTCAGAACAGAGGAGTACCGGGACTGGTACCAGTTATCGGATCTGGCATCTGAAGAACGACTCATGCGGCTTCTTGAAGGAGACATGCCAGTGCTGATATCCAGAGGAACAGGTGGCATAGGTGTTGGAGACCGAGCCCTCAGTGCCGAATCTCTTATTTCGCCATCCGAAATCGAGCCGCTTTGTGGATCCTGGAGTAGTTCGGATTCCGTCCGGCGCGGGGAGCATGGCGGAGTGACCCTCATAGCCGCCTGGATGGCTGGGACCGAGGGGGTCGGTACCGCAACCGGAGTCGGGATCGAAGAAGCCGCCAAACCCGAGTGCTGATGCTTAGAATGCTCAGGGTTCCTCGGTTTTTTAATCGGCTTTCCGGTTTTATCCTTTTTGGCCTTCTTGTGCACAGGCAACTGTTCCGGGTCACTGTGCTCCCTCTTTTCCTTTTGCTCCCTTGGTAGGGAAACAGACTGGTCGCCCATGCTAGGAGCATCTTCATCGGAAGGGCGTGAGGGCAAAGCAGTGGAGGAAGAGGCCGGGCATTGCGGCAGATTGGCCAAAGTCAGATGGCCTTCGGTTGGAGCCAAAGTTGTGGGAGGCTTAGTCACCAGCTGGTCCAATTGGAGGAGAGCCTGGTCCCACAGGAGTTTGCGGAGGTGGTTCTCCTGATTCTTCCTCACCTGTTTGGAGAAGGCCAAACAGTGGCCAAATTTATCTGTCCTGTGTCCTTCCCCCAGGCAAAGGAGGCACAGGTCATGCAGGTCCGCAGTGGGCATTTTAGAGCCACACTTCCTGCACTTGTGGAACACTGTCTGTTGCGCCATCGCAGAAGTAGAAAAGAAGAAAATAGTATAGAGGGAGTAGATAGTATTTCTGGTTTTTGTTTTTGTTTTAGGAACAAGGGAGAAAGTGAAAAAAACGAAGAAACTAAGTGAAGTACTAACGAGTAACACGAACAAGGGAATATTAACTTGGTAAGAGAAAAGGAGAAAATTCAAGCGAGAGGAGATAAGCAACGATCTAAGCGAGAGCGAAGCGGCACGAGGCACAACCAATGGCGGTCACAAAGACTGGAAAATGGTGGACACTTCGCTCCATATATACTGCTGGGGGGGAGGGGAGCGGAGTTTTTCCTGCCAAAACCGTTAGCTATCAATCTTCCGGCCACAGGCACTGCGCAGGCACAGTACCCACATGTGTGATGCACAGAGGCCACGACGAAGAACACTAGGCTCCTGGGGACAGACTATTTATCCCTGAGCTAAAAAGCTCAAGGTGATTTTGAGATGGATAATGAAATCAGGGAGGCATGAAATCAAAATGTAGTAATGGGAGACTTACAGTTCTGTTGCATTGACTGGAAAAATGCAAATTTTCTAGGCAATCTGTATGACTGCTGTAGAACGTGCGGACATCATTTGTCTTGCCCAAATTCAACAATGAGAACAAACCTTTCTAACAGAGATGCTAGTGCACAACATGTAATGCAAAAAATAAATTTGAGAAGCATATTGTGAAAATCTATTTCGATTCTCTGGTTTGGGGATGGAAAGCACCTTGGTTGCAGTAGTGATAACTTACACTACGAAATGGATGGAGAGAGTGAAACTGTGTTGGTTCTCTTGGACTTCTGTTTTCAATAGCATCAACCATGGTAACTTCCTTGATTGTTTAGCTGGATTGGGATTAGGAAGAATGATACTGCAGAGGTCTGGTACTTTCCGGAGGAGTGGTTTCAGATGATGGCATTTGGGAACTTATGTTCCATCCAATAAGCATTTAGTCTACAGGATACCATAGATTTACATCTTTTGCTATATATGTTTTCATATTTATATGACACTGTTGGTAAAAGTCATCAGCAGATTTGAAAGTTAATACCATCAGTGTGCAGATGATACCTCTAATTCTTGTTTTCATCTACTGATTCCTGGAGAGCTTTGGACCTCTTAAACAGGATTTGAAGGCAGCTTAAGATTGAGGAGGGCAAATGAGCTGAGACTAAATACAGACAAGACAAAGCTTCTGTGTGTAGGGAAATGACAAAATCAAAACACTGTCTATTTATTATGGGCTTTGCTTGCTTAATATTTTGGAGAAAAGTCTTGTTAAGTCCACTTGAATGATTCTACAGTAAACTAACACTGTGGTTTAATTATGATTATTTCAAGTGGATTCAAGCAGAGCAGGTAGCACCTGAAAAAGACTTTTCTCCAAAACAGTGTTGGACAGGCAACGTACAGAATAAATAGGCACAACTGTGCCTTTGTCATTTGCTTCTTTTTTGTGAGTGGAGTACCTTCTTGCTATTTTCTGGGGTGTTATGTGCATCCAATCACCTTTGACTTATGGTAACTCTATGTATGAAAGGCCTCTAAAATGTTCTATGACAGTTCCATTCCGCAGTTCTACATTAAAGCCTGTGGCTTCTTTTATAGATTCAAGTCACTTCATATTTGGACTTCTGCTGTCAACTTTCCCTAACATGATTGTCTTCTCCAGAGTGTCTTGCCATCTCATGATTTATTCAATGACATCTCAGTTTTGTCATTTTTGCTTCCAGGAGAAGCTCTGGCTTGATTTGATCTAGGACCCACTTGTTTGTCTTTCTGTCAGTCCAGGGTATTGGCAATTCTCTCCTCCAGCACCATGTTGTGATCTCATCAATTTTCTTCTTGTCAGCTTTCTTCATTGTCCAGTTTTCACACCCATACACAGTGATGGGAAATGCAATAATGTGGATGATTTTGGCCTTGTTCTCCAATGAAATGTACTTACATGATGAGCTTGTCTAGTTCCTTCACTGCTGTCCTTCCTAGTCTCTGTCTTCTTTTTATTTTTTGGCTACAGTCTCCCCTTGAATTGATGAGCTGAGGTATGCAAATTCTTTTAGAATTTCAGTTTCTTCACTCTTAACAGTAAAATCATGTAATTTCTCTGCAGTCATGATTTTTGTTTTCTTGATTTGGAGTTGTAGTCCTGCTTTTGCACTTTCATCTTTCACTTTCCTCAGGAGTCACTTCACTTCACTGCTGCAGTTGCAGCAGTTGCTCACTCTCTTTTGACTAGGCCTTGAAATGCAAGGGTGTGAGTAACTGTGGTAAAGGCTGGGGCAGGGCAGGACAGAATGCTTCCTCTGTTGCTGTTCTCATTGAGAAAGAGATGAGAGTTAAAGAGGTCATCGCCTATGCTAAAGTTTCCAGAAAGGCAGGGGAAGTGAAATAGTGCGTGGGAAAGGAAGAAGCTAAACTAGGAACCAGATGGGAATTTTTTCAGGACTGAATTTGGCTTTTAGGACCCCACTTGTATCTTCTGAATAAACTACAGAAATTGCAGTGCTATAAGCTACTCAACTGTATTTGGCTGCAGGAGTTAAAAACTGCCAAGGGTCTGAATCCCAATTACCATTACAGCACACTTGTACGCAGGTAAACGGAACTAAGTCTGTTCAAATTAATGGGGCTGATTTCTATTTAAATGTATATAGGATTGTACATTTAAGACTTCCGGTTGCCATCGTGGTGAGACGGCTGTGAAGAATGGGGTTCCTGTAAATCACGCCGGTAATCCACTCGACAGTGGGCTATGAGAGGCCCATCCAAGCCCTGTTGGGGCAGGGACTAGAAGCCCAAGCATACTTCTGGCCGGTGTGGAGTGGTGGCTCCGCATCTACTGGGAGAAACTTGGGATTTTCTCAGTTGAACAACACAAGGAAGAGATTTGCTCCCTGCAAGCCATCGACGACTGGATATAGCGTAGAATAAAAGCTTGAAGTGCATTGGACCTGCTGGATAAGCATTTCAATTTTTCAAAATATCACCCATTAAAGAACTAGAAGCAAATATTAATTGGGATAAAAGAAAAAAGAAAAGCCCTTTCGATGGAGGAAGGAATCCCCCCCACCCTGCGGAGTTTAAGCGGCGACTAATCTAGGGGAGAGTAACTGAGATCTGGGAAATCTGAGGCTCGGAAAAGAAAGGCTCTTTCACCTCCCCAAGGGCAAAGAATTAAAATAGAAATTATTGCAGATTAAGTGATAGAAAGTCTTTTTTCTACCTCGTTGGTCAGACTGGATTCGGAGACCTCTTCCTCTCTGCTGATGTCACACTAACAAACAAATAACTCTTTCCTGCCACCCTGTGGCCATTTTACTTATAACAGATATACTGTGTATTAAATAAGTCTTCCCCTTTCCTTTTTCTTTGGAGGTTCCTTTTTTGCTGTTATTTTGTAGCTACTAGCAAAAATTACTATTACTGTGAAAAAAACACACACCCCCTCCTCCTCGGCACCCTCATCAGCTGCCCAGAGCCCAACTCATCAGTCTAAAACTGCAGATGTCGAAAAATACCAAAAAGATCTACAAACGACACTTTTGGTGATACAAACGTCTCTAACATCTATGCAAGCATCTCAACAGGCTATGCAAAATTCTATATTAAATTTGACCTAAGAATACAAGAATATGGCCGCAGAATAAAGAGAAAGAATGGATAAATTGGATAGCTCTGTTAGGGATGTATCTAATCAACTGACAGATGTTCAACTTCAGAATATACAAAAAATGCACCAAGCTCATGCAAAAATTGAAACAGTAGACAAAGAAACACAACTATTAACACAAATAAGTCATTATGGGATTCAGTTGCAATATTAGAGATGGAGAAGGCATCCAATTATTTAAGATTCCAGAATATACCTGAGGGAAAGAATGAAGACTTAAGGGAATTAATAATCACCATGCTGGCAGATGCATTGGATTTGGCAAACCAAGTGGATGGGAATATTGACCTTGTTTATAGAGTAAATTCTAATTATGCTAGAAAACATAAACTACCCAGGGAAGTTCATGTTAAATTTGCAAAAAGGTCTGTAAGAGATAATGTTGAGGGCTGTACATGATAAACCTCTAAAGACGGACCATCACAACGAGGTGACTGTTCTGAAACAAATACCATGGAGGATTAGAAAAGGACGAAAGAAATATTTATTCCTTACTACGAAGCTGACTAAGAAGGGGACTATGTTTAGGTGGCTAAAGAAGGAATATTCTTTACCTGGAACTCTACAAGATATACGTTGGATTCAATCTTCAAGGCACAAGAGTTTTATGAAAATTTAGAAGCGCATTTGAAGATGAAGAATCGAACGTACAAAAAGGAGGAGGGAAAGGTGCTGAAGCAATGGAAGCAACAGCATACCACCCTGAAAAAGAAGAAATAGTGAATACAGACTTACAACAAGTCGAACAGACACTGGAACCAAAAGAAAAGAGAAAAGGTAGAAGCGTAAAGGCTAAGCATAAGTAGATAAATATATAATCTTTAAATATGGCTCCTAAAATGGAAGGAAGAATTGAATTGCTCTCTTTAAATGTAAATGCGCTAAATGGACCTGCTGAGAAGGACTTTCCCTCAACTTCAAAAACTGAAGCTAGATATAATTTGCCTGCAAGAAACACATATCAAGAAACAACTCGGTAAGCTCCTGAAATGTCCAAAGCTTGGAAAGCTATTTTTATCCTCCGGCCCTCAAAAGAAAAGAGGTTTAGCATTATACATCAAGGAAAAATTAGATCCCAACTATATGTTAGCTGATGAAGATGGTAGGACTTTGATGGTTGAAATCACAATGAAATCTAAAAAGGTGCTTTTGGTGGTGATTCACACCCCAAATGATCACCAGAAAATGTTCTAGCAAAAACTACATACTTTACTCTCACAATTGGATTATCAGACTGCGTGCTTAATGGGAGACTTCAACACAATTGTGGACAAGAAAATGGATCATAAGAGTGAGACTAAGGAGAGAAAAGGCAAGAGGATACTTCCAAGTTTTGCTTTAATATAATTGAAGAATTTAGGCCAATAGAAGTTTGGAGACATAAAAATTCAACTTTTGCTAAATTTACCTTCTATTTGAATAGACATAGAAACATAGAAACAGAGCGAGTCAGAAGGGGCCTCCCGGGCCATCTAGTCTGACCTCCGGCACCAGCCGGCTCCACTCACGACATGCCCACCATGTGGACGTCCAGCCTATCCTTGAACATCCGCACTGATGGGGCCACAACGACCTCTTGTGGAAGCCCATTCCACACCCTCGGGGTCCTGACTGTCAAGGAAGTGCTTACTGGCATCCAAATGGAACCTTGGCTCCCTGAGCTTTGCTTCATTGGAGCGTGTCCTGCCTTCCTCTGCAGGGGAGAACAGGTCTCTACCCATCTCCATGTGACATCCCCTCACATACCCGTATGTTGCCACAACCATATAGGTTGTGGTCCAGAATTGATATGATTTGGCTAACCCCAGACTTCGTACCAGACCTGTTAGAAGCTGAAATAGAGACAAATGTCTGGGCAGATCATAATCCTGTAACTATGACACTGAAAGGGACAGTAAAAATGCCCAGATGGGTGCAAAATAAAGCCTTATTAAAGGATAAAAAATTCAAAGAAGAGATAAATAAGGAAATGGAAATATTTTTTCAAATCAATAAGTTTGAAGAAACCTCTTTGCAAAATGTTTGGGACACAGCTAAAACCTATGTCAGAGGGCTGATAATAACGTACTCAGCAAAAAATAAATAAAATGAGACAGCAGGAACAATCTAAGTTAGTAGAGGAACTGACGAAGCTTGAACAGGAGCTACAGAAAGATTCATCCAAAAAAGACCTTAAGGTACAAATGAATATTTTAAAACACAAACTGAATCTCTTGGATACAAATGAACTTACCAAGCAAATGAAATTGACTAGACAGAACTTTTTCGAAAATGCTAATAAATGCTAATAAGGGAGATGCTTAGCTTATAAAGTATAGAAGGAAAGAGAGAAGAGGCTAATATGTAAACTGAAGGATGGAGAAGGACGATTGCAAGTACAAAGTACACATATCCGGAAAATAGCGGAAGATTTCTTTGCAAACTGTACCAGAATAAAGAGACCTCATCTGAGAAAGTTAATGAGTATATCCAAAAGGGAAATCTACCAAAACTACCGGAGAAATATCAAAAAGCACTAAATGAAGACGTAACAATGACAGAAATAATTGAGGCAATCAAGAGACAATGACAAAACCCCAGATCCAGATGGGTTACCAGCAGAGTTTTATAAAACTTTTGAAGGAATCTTGTCTACGCCTCTTAAGGATATATGCAACACAGCATTGTTAGATGCTAAAATACCAAATACTTGGACAATGGCAAATATTACATTAATACCGAAAGAAGACACGGACTTGACACAGATCCAAAACTATAGACGTATATCATTATTAAATGTGGATTACAAAATTTTTGCCTCTATAATGGCAGAAAGATTAAAGAAGTACTTAACAGACTTTATACATCCAGACCAAAATGGCTTTTTACCTAAAAGACAATTGAGGAATAATATGAGAATTATCGTGGACATTTTAGAATATTATGAGGTACATTCCGAAAAATCAATGGCGTTGTTATATATGGATGCACAGAAGGTCTTTGACAATGTTAATTGGCAATTTATGAAGCAACAACTAATCCAAATGGAGTTTGGTGAAAAAATCATTAATGTGATATTAAACATCTATCAAAAACAGTCCGCTAGGATCATAATTAATGGAGAACTTACAAATACTATCCACATACAAAAAGGCACAAGACAAGGATGCCCTTTATCACCACTGCAGTTCATATTGATCTCAGAAGTGTTAAACAGAAATATTAGAGATGATATGGATATTAAAGGCACTAGAATCAGATATGTAAGCTATAAATAGCAAGCATTTGCAGACGACTTAGTTTTTATAATTGAGGAATCCTTGGTAACAATGTCTGAACTCCTACAAAGGATTGACAAATATGGCAATGTTACTGGGATGAAAATAAACAGAGATAAGATGAAATTGTTAGTAAAAAATCTTACACTGGAGCAGAGAAAAACTCTGGTGGAACAAGTAGATCTTCAAATTGTTAAAAAGGTTAAATATTTGGGAATTTTTCCTATAGCTAAGTGCATTACATTGAAAGAAGATAATTATGCTAAACTATTTAAGGAAATTAAGAGTTACTTGGAAAAATGGGCTAATTTGCAATTATCTTTGTTGGGAAGAATAGTGTTAGTCAAAATGAATAAATTACCAAAGCTTTTCTTTTTATTCCAAATGATTCCCATAAAAATTGATAAAAAATTATTTGATGATTTAAATATCCAAATCTCGAGATTTATATGGAAAAAGAAAAAACCAAGGATTAAATTAAAAATGTTACAAGAGGCTAAAGGGAATGGGGTTTTTGGTCTTCCCGACTGGATGTTGTATTATCAAGCTTCTGTTTTAATGTGGCTAAAAGAATGGGTAACTTTAAGAAACAAGAGAATCTTGTATCTTGAAGGGCATGATTTGCAAATGGGTTGGCATGCTTATATGTGGTATGAAAAGTGTAAGGCACATGGTTGTTTTCGAAATCATTATATTAGGAAATCATTAATGTCAGTGTGGGAAAAGTTAAAGATAAAACTGTACACTAAATTACCAAGATTGCTCTCACCTATGGGAGTTCTTGTATATCCAAATGCATTGAATTTTGATATGATTGTGAGATATGATGGTATTTTGAATAATGATGGAGGATTGAAATTGAATCAAGAAATTCAAGAACAAGGAATTAATATTTCTTGGTGGCACAAGGTTCAGATGCAATCGAGATATGCTAAAGACTATATAATGTGGGGCTTCTATAAGGAGTTAACAGCATTTGACCACATGATTTTCAAATCAGATGAGAAAATGATTAAAATATTGTAAAATTTTCTACTAGATAAGAGAATGGAAGATGAACAGGTTAAGGAAACTATGATAATGTGGGCACAAAATTTTGGATATAATATTGAGTTAGAAATGGCAAAAGTCGTGGGAAAGAAATATTAAAGTAACATTAACAACTTCATACAAAGAAAACCTGTATAAAATGTTTTATAGATGGTATTTGTCGCCAGATAGGTTAGCTAAGATGTTCCCGAATATGTCAAATGAATGTTGGAAATGTGAACACAAATTGGGTACTTTTTATCATATGTGGTGGACCTGCAAGAAGGCAAAAAAGTATTGGATTAAAATACACAAATTTCTTGAGGAAATGTTACAAAAATCTCTAACATTTAAACCTGAAGTTTTCTAATTAGGCATTATATCTGATGATCTTAACAAACAAGCAATGTATTTGACTCTACATGTAACTACGGCAGCGAGGATTGCATTTGCCCAACATTGGAAGAATGAAGAGCCACCTACCGACGAACTGATTCTAAAAAAGATCTTGGATTGTGCAGAAATGGACAGATTGACTTTGTCTCTGAAGGTGAAAGAAGATACAGACTTCTATCAAACCTGGGACTCTTTTTCTCATTGGCTAGAGAAACGGGACTATGCATAGATTCAAATATGTTTATAGTTTAACATAAAAAGAAAAAAAATGTGGGGGGCTGACCCAGCAGGTCCGATATTCTTGATGATTGATGTTGTTTTTAGTTTGGGGGTTTATTTGTTAGGTTTATTAAGAATATTAAGAATAAAACTTATTAAAAAAAGGATTGTACATTTAAGCTGGCAATATCATCATCAGGAAAGTAATGCCTCAAATCATCTGGTCAAGAATCATAAAAAATCCCCACAAACATACAGAATACCTTTCTTGGACTACATGTTCTCATATAGAGATAATTATACTAAATAATACATGCATATGAACAATAACATCTAGAAATAGATGCAGGCTACTTTAGACTAAGAATTTCCAAAGTCAGTTTACAAACCAATTTAAATAGAACTAGTTAGCATGAAGGCTGAAAACTCGAAGACATTAATCAGTGGATGGATGTCAGAAGGGTGTCCCCTCCCCCAGGGAAACTGAACTTTTGTACAAATTGCTTAACCTCAATTTAATTTACAAATGAGATTGGTATTTCATTTTAATAATTATTATACGTGTGTGCACTCATGACGCTATACAGAAATATGCCAAGTTTTTTTAAAAGCTTAGATGACACCTCCATCTTTTAAAAAAGGCACAACCCAAATCAAAACCTTGTCCAATTAGTTACTTACAGGACTGATTAAGTTTGAGAGGGAAGCAAATAAAGCTTGTCACCAGCTACATAGATCTTTTCTGCAAATGTAAAGCTATGCCAGTTGAAAACAATTGTCAGGGAACTAATTTGTAAAAGGTCAATACAATTATTTCTAAACCTTGAGAAGCCTTATTTTAATTCTAGCAGCAAAAATGTTATGAAATTCTATATACACGCGCACATGCTCAGGCATGCACACCCCTATAATTACTATTGTTGTTCTGCATGTCAAGGAGTACAATCCAAGTTTTTTTCCCCACAATAATATTACAGTAGGTTCAATGGGACTTGTTCCCATATAAGTATGCACAGGACTGTGGACTAAGGTTGCATATTTAACTTTACTGTATACATTATCGGCTTAAAAACTGACATTAAAATATGGAGAAAACTATTAATATATGCATACATGAATTCCCTTCAACTGTTCAACCATTGACTTGGCTTAGATAAAAAACAGAAGGAAGAAATTCATTATAACTAATTTCCATGGTACATCACATTATAAAACTCCTTTATATCAATTCAGTATCAACACTGATAATCATTACAAACTCACCACTTCTGTTCTAGTTCAGCAGCATTTAATTTTAGGTTTGTCAGAAAAACATATTAATGTGCCGTATTTTGATAAGAATTGGAGAGGATGATCTTTACAGCATCACTATGCAAGGGGGTAATGTTTGTAAACACTTGACTCTAAATATAAACTCGGTCTGCTCATAACACCTGGCTGACACCTTAAATGTGCATAATTTTTCTGTTTAAGTTCTGCTCCAATCTGGAATGTTGAATTGGTTTCTCTACCTATAGATTCTTCATTCCATTAGCCAGGCCCCAAAAGTTAGCTCCTTTTTAGGCAATGCACAGAAGTTGCTTATTTCCTTGGAATGAAACATTCTTTTATTTCTGTGAAACTCAAATGAAGTTATTCAGTGACCCTATTAGTATGGATAAGTTAGGAAAAATGTAAATTTAACTAATATTTTACTTCAATTTACTTCATATTTTATTAAGTTTAACTTTGCCCTATAACCTCCTGTTTTTTTTTCATTTTCTAGTTACTTTTTAACCTTTCCTGCCCTATTTTTGATGTCAACATAATGGTAGCCACCTGTATGTCAAATAGGATTAAGATAGGAAGAACAGTGGCTTATATCAGAAAAGGTTAATATGTTATCTAGCCAGACATAATATTTTGAGAAGGGAAAAAAGGACTAATCATATTTTTCCTAAGAGACACTGGAGAATTATAGATCATGATTTGAAAATACAGTAAAACCTTGGGTTGCAAGCATAATTTGTTCCAGAAACTTGTATATCAAAGCGAATTTCCCCATAAGGTTCAATCTAAATAAGGTTAATCTGTTCTGTAACTTTTTTTTTAATCACAAAAATGTGAAGCAGGTGCACTTGGGGGGGCGAGATGGGTGCAATCACAATCCTGCTTGAGGGGGGAGGTGGGTGTGCTCAGGGGGAGTCAGGCATGCTCAGGGGGAGGCAGCTGCAATTGTGGGAGCACTGGGGGGGAGACGATGCTGTACTCACACCTGCAGTGAGAGAGAAAAGAAGTGGTGCTCAGTTGTGACGTGACGCTCAGCAGGCAAAGCGCACGTAATACTCGTACTGCAAGACATCGCTCATTTATCAAGTTAACATTTAGAAAAAATTTTTGCTCATCTTGCAAAACACTCGCAGACCAAGTTACTCACAATCCAAGGTTTTACTGTAATAAGAATTAAAATAATAGAAGGTGCCCTGACAGGCTGACACCTACTTAGGGCAATGTTTTTTGCACTGTCATTAAAAAATACTGTTTAAGAATAGAATGTAATCCTATGCATGTCAAGACAGTAATATATCCTATAACTCTCAGCAAAGTTATCAGGTGCAGTGACCAATACAGGGAGATGAGAGGAGAAGTATCCAAAAATTTTGAAGGGCTCTGGACTCAAGAGGCATGGGAGGCACAAGGCATAGATCCAAGCTCTAATCCAGGGCCCTGAGGTAGAGTTCTGACTGAGCTATCCGAGTGAGAAATCTTGGAGCAGCAACCCCTAAACCAGAAAAATAAGGGCTTGGTGGTTAGAGTGTTGGGTTCCTGGGACATTGGGCTCTAGTCCCCACTCAGCCTTTAAGTTCACTGGGTAACTTTGAGCCACTCTCTCACTCTTAGTGGAACCCACCTCACAGGATTGTTGTGAGGATAAAATGGAGTGGAATAAGTCACCATGAGTTCCTTGCAAGAGGAAAAAAGTCAGGATATAAATTTGATGTAATAATAACAATAATAGATTACAAAAGAACTTCATCAGTGGATGAAAGCTCATGGATGTCTGAGTCTATCAATACCCACTGAGATTCTTCATTAAAAATCACCACGTGACTCAACTGTGAACACAAAGAACTTAGAAATGGCACTGGTATCATAATGGGCTTTCTCATTATCAAGATCTTCAAACACTGTTCTGTATTGTTGCTGGTTCTACCATGTATTTCCATGTATAAGATGATAGTTTTTCTTAAAAATATTTACTTAAAAATGGAGGGGCATCTTATACATGGGGGGCTGAGAGAACCATGGGTGTGCTCAGGGGGGAGGACTGGTGCAGGCGTGGGCGCGCTGCGGGGGGAGACTGGCATGCACGCATGCACGCGTGCAGGGAGGCAGCAGGCGCGCATGTGCAGCAGCAGCTTGCTTGCTCAGAGATCAGTACTTTTTGGTAGCTATTGTATCTCAACTCAGCATTTGAAATGGAGAAATCAGAAGTTAAGCCATAAACAAGCAGAATCAAGAAGGGCTCCACCCACAGAGGGTGCTTTCACCCAATCTGGGGGGAAACCTCTCCTCACAAACCATAACTCATCCAATTCGGCAGGTCTAGTAATTCTATGAAGCATTTTAGGGGACTAGAGGGGTTTTAAGGGAAAGGAGGAGTGGAAAAGTCTACTTCTAACAGAATAAATCTGGATTCAACCCAAGAAAAAGAATCCAAAGTCCTGTTTTAGAGCCTTAAAACCATAAACAAGCTGAGACTGGGAATTGTAAAGGATCACCACCACCCCAGTGAGTATCTGTCTGTGTATTAAGAACATTTTCAAAGCCTCTACCAAGTGGCTACTGAAAACAGGCCTTCTTTGTTGTGACATGCAGACTTTGAAATTCCCTTCCAAGCTATATACAACCAGTACCTATGCAATTAAGTATTCAGCTTTTGTTCTTATATGTCTTTGGTGACTGTTCACTTTTAACACTGCAGTGGTTTTATTCTGTGCCAACAGTAGGAATGCATGAGAAATTAGTTTCAATTCATTTTGACCAGAATGTAGCAGTCCACGCTTCCCATCCCCAAACACAATCTGCAGTCAAAGAAACACATTTCTAAGTTTGTGATGTGATGTGATGTGTAGAACAAAAAGAAAGCATAAGGAAAATGAACATGAAAAGGTGCATACATAAAAATGCCCATAGACACCTTTTACTCAATGTAACAAACCAACATACCATTATTTTAAGAACAAATAGCTTGGCCCCAACACCTCAGGGTAGCTTTCACCCAAAAAAGCCCAGCATCAACTGATCCATGTCCTAACTCCTAGTTGAGCCTACTCTGTGTTAGTAGGTGCAGACTCTCTTTGGCAGTTCTACAAATATGAAAACCAAGCAAAACATTGCTTTGCTTAGTTTGAGTTACTGCCAGGCATTTGGAAGGACCTAACACTGTTGCTGTCCTTTTGATTCTCTTTAGAATGCCTTTAGGGTCATTATGGATTCATAATTGTAGATACGTTTTGCATTTTAATTAATTTAAAATTCATTGTATTATATCTTTTAAAATATGCATCATATGAGAGCTATGCTTCAGCACAGTCTTCCAGACATGTTTGGACAGCAATACCCAGAATTCCCAGTCAATGGTCCTGCTGGATGGAAATTCTGGGAGTTGCAGTCCAAATGCCTCTGAAGACCACCAGGTTGAAGAAGACTGTTTTAGAAGAAAGGAAGTCTGGAAATATGATGAATGAATATGGAACCTATCTGCTGTTGTTTCTCTATTCTGTTACATGTATCACAGTTTTTAATACATTCATCTGGACCCACTGTCACACCGAAATCTGCAATTAAGGCTCAAATGATCAGTTTCTTGCGAGGGAAATTAGGTTTATTTACAATTAAATACATGGATCCATGGGTGTCTAAGATAGGAACAACCCAATGCAAATCTTGTTAGGGTTTTATAGAATACACAAAAGGGAAGTGAATACAATACACACGAAGGTAATTGAATGCTTTGTTACAACTACGAAAGGTGATTGGGAAGTTTTACATTTCACTCTAATTAGATATATTTGACAGGCCTTCTAAATTAAAGTTATCTTGAACAGGCTTTTCAGGTTAAGTAAATAAAAAGGTTACATGTGTGAACTTACAGGACTAGGGAGGCACATTGGCAAGCCTGTAAAATTCTCTTAGATAAAATGCAGAGATTACATGTCAGTTACCCGGTTATGGAATGAGTTGTCTAACCTTCATTGCCAGACAGTGAGGTGTTTCTCAAGACAGTGCACTGATGTTTATTGCAGGGCAGTGGGGCGAGATGGAAAAATCTGTTTTACTGAGTACACCACAACAAAAATAAATCTTCATGTTAAGGTTTAATTTTTCTTTCTGAAGGAAAATTTGAAAGAAAATTTCAAAGTCTGAAAGCAGAATGTTAATAGTATGCTTGGAGAATGCACTAAACAAGTTCTAGAATGACGATTATATCTAGAACCTCACTTGAGTATCATTTCCCCCATAATTTTTCCCCATCATTTCCCCCATAACATGGGATGCAGGTTCACTGCATCTTCCAATGTGCTGTAGTTTACAAAGTGAAAAACTAATCATCAGATCAGTAGCAAACATCTGGGTTCATTAAAAATCCCAAATAGCTGGTCTTTATATTTTTCACATACCATAATCTATCATAATACCATAAGGACTACAGTGAACATTATTCTGCTTAGGAAAGGAAATGCTCATCATTAGATTCTGCACAGATTTTAAAAAGTAATCCTAATTATTATCTCTTAAATTTTGCTGTCAGCTCTTTTCAGGTTGCAAATATCTATTCCAGGATGGAAACCATAAGAGCGAGCCTTAGTATTTTCCCATCATATCTTTATGCAAGCTAAATAGCAATACAAGTAGAGGGGAAACAGTTAAAACACTGCCTGGCGACGGTGACACACGCGCTGGTGACTTCCCGCCTTGACTTCTGTAACGCGCTTTACGTGGGGCTTCCCTTGAAGACGGTCCGGATACTTCAGTTGGTTCAAAATAGAGCTGCCAGGCTGTTGACGGGGACTGGGCATTATGTTCACATGACTCCAGTCCTCCGTCAGCTTCACTGGCTTCCCATTGAAGTCCGGGCCCAATTCAGGGTGTTGGTGATGGCCTATAAAGCCCTAAACGGCTTGGGTCCTGGTTACCTGAAGGAGCGCTTACATCCATATATACCCGCCCGTCCCCTGAGATCTGCGGGAGAGGCCCTTCTCCGGGAACCCTCTGTGAAAGAAATTAGGAGGGTAGGTACTCGGAGGAGGGCTTTCTCTGCGGTGGCGCCCAATTTATGGAATGCGCTCCCCAGAGAGGTCCGCCTGGCGCCGTCGTTATTTGTTTTTCGGCGCCAGGTGAAGACCTTTTTATTTAAACGTCATTTTAATTGTTAACAATATTTGCTTATTTATCTGGCCAGGGCGACTTCTTTTATATTGTTATCTATTTTATATTGTTGGTTTTATATTGTTATTTTTGTATTTTATTGTATTTTATTCTGTGCTGTGAGCCGCCCCGAGGCTTCAGCAAGGGGCGGCATAGAAATGTTTTAATAAATAAATAAAATAAATAAAACAACTTGCACTAACGCAATTTCAAAGCTGTTAAAATTTCCTTTGGTGATTCTTTTCCTCTTTTCCTTTCAAGAAAGTTTTCTTTAAGTGGCAGGTATCATGCAATTTCACAAGGGCAGTTCTGCAGAATCAGTTCTTTTCTACTTGCCTATATATGCTTCACTAAATGGCCATTACTGATACACTAATAGCCTCCAATGGGTTTAAGCAACCTTAAAAGGACATGTAGTAGCATCTCCTTTGCACATATAACTTTTGTGTGGCTTGCCCTGAATTGCATATAATCCTTTCAAGAAATAGCTTTGGGCGACAGCTCCTCAGAGCTTTAAAAAACAGTGGGACGACTAGCAGTGACATGTGTGCTGTCCTGATTTTATCCCAGTAAGTATTTTTCAATCTCAAGCAGCACAGTTTCATTATGAAGCCAAGCTGAGAATCTTAAATCTCTAGTTGCTGAGTTCAGAAAATACAAGAATGCTGTTGATACAATTCTCTATCCACATGTGCAAATGTATTATATAGATCTTGGTATGCTTTTGAGTCCACCCTAATCTATAAAACACAAGGGATTCAGGTAGTTATTATCCATGACTAAGATTTGATAAATGGTGCCCCCACTGCACATTATCTCACACTGTAGCATTAAATAAATGTCACTAGCAGGCAGACACGAATTTAAAAAAAATGGGGGGGGTCAACATAGCAAGTTTAAGTGGATCTTAGAATTTAGAATACATCTAATCTCACTTAGCATTCCTAGCCAAATGTTCAGGGAAGATTTGGTCAAATGCTATTCTCTGCCGTCGCCGCCGCCACCACCTCCTCCTCCTCCTAATTGCTGTCTTAAACTAAATGATTTATGAAGGGCTGGCAATTTTTAGGCTGCTGTACTGAAGTGGTTTATGGTTGGGTCCTATTAAGAGTACCAACTAACCTGGTCCTACAATAAAACATTAGATCTGAAATTGCATTCAGTGCTTGTTTGTCACCAACAGTCTCAATTGTGTGCTACTTATCCTTAATAAATCATTATCTTGTTTGTTTGAGGAATGATTTTTAAAATTGATGACATGAGTTACTATAATTTAAAAGGCTGATTGCAGGATTAACAATTGGCATATCACGTTGCTCTTATTTTAAAAGTTGTGATACGCTATTGTCACTGAACAGAACCAAACATTCTTTACTTAAGATCTCCTTGGATGTGAACTTTCAACTGTGGAAAGCCCTGAGATCTGCATACTCCAAGTCCTTCCCTTCTCTTCTTGTCATGCGGAGAACTGAAGGAAACTGGGGATCCTAACAATCAGAATCTCCCAGTTTGATCATTCACCTCCCGAGTGGTACTCTTTTAGATACTGTTATTTCTTGGATCCATGTTGAAATAGGTTTTTAAGTCTCATAAATCTGCTACTGAAGAAAACTATCCATTTGAATCACTTTTGGCAAACAACAACAGTAAATGCAACAGATTACTCTTGTAATGTGAGACCCTGACATGATTATGGCATGGTGGGTTGTGGTACGTAGGGAGTTGTAGGCCTATTTTCTATTTGAACATGAATAGGCTTGCACCTGAAGGAACTATGGAGGTTAGGAGCACAGCCTGCCAATACACACAGTAACACTGGTGAAGTTCATTTTGAACTGGTAACTGAGACAAAGAAAAATATCCCATAATAAGAGCCAGTATGGTGTAGTGGTTAAGAGCATGGGACTGGGACTCAGACGATCTGGGTTCTAGTCCCCGCTCAGCCATGGAGTCAACTGGGTGACTCTGGGCCAGTCACAGACTCTCAATCCAACCTACCTCACAGGGTTGTTGTTGTGGGGATAAGTTGGAGGAGGAGATGTAAGCTGCCTTGAGCCCTTTGTAGGAAAAATGCAGGATACAAATCGAAAAATAAATAAAAATAACTGTCTTTGTAAATGATGCGACACAGTCATTTTTTATTTTTAAGGGCTCTTTTATAATCCCAGTGTGCTGTGGTAGTTAGAGTGCTGGGTTGGGGACCTGGAAGGTCTGGGTTCTAGTCCCTTCTCAATCATGAAGCACACTGGGCCAGTTGCTTACTCTCAGCCTAATCTATCTCACAGGGATGTTGTTGAGAGGATTTAATGGAGCGAACTTTGTAAGCTGTTTTGGGTTCCCTGCAAGAGGAAGAAAGGTGGTGTACAAATGAATGCAATCATTATTATTTTGGTCCGGTGTATTGGAGAACTTTGTGAATTTGGACAAATTTTTATCAAGAAGCAGCTGTGCCTGGTTTGTATGTGGAAGAAAGCAAACTGACAGATTTGTCCATCCCTAGATGAGATACTGTTAACTCTACTGTTAAACCAACTTGGTTTTTAAAGGAAATTTATCATTACATATTTAGCAATATGCTCCACAATGTATTTGAATCCACTTTCTTGCAAGTTTGTTTGTTTGTTTATAGCATTTATATCTCACCCTTTACAGTGTCCCAGGGTAGTAATATAACAAAATAAATAAATAAGATACAGCATCCAGATGACAACAATATATAAAATCAATCTTAAAACACTACTAACATTTCAACTAATGAGAAAATAAAAAGGTCTTGACCTGGTGTTGAAATGAAGAAAGAGTCAGTGCCAGCCACACCCTTCTGGGGAGCCTATTACATAGGGTGCCACCACAGAGAAGGCCCTTTTCTGAGTAGCCACTCTTCTGAATGCCTTCAGAGAGGGTCAGGTATATATGGAGGAAGGCACTCCTTCAAATATCCAGGTCCAAAGTCATTTAGGGCTTTATAAGTCATCACTAGCACCTTAAATTGGGCCCAGACTTCAGTTGGAAGCTGGTGCAGATGGTACAGAACCAGCATTATATATTTATCTGCCAGTCCCTGCTAGCAACTTGGCTGCTCTGTTCTGAACCAATTAAAGTATCTGGACCGTCTTTATTTATTTATTCTATTTAAAACTGTTCGATCCCATCCTATACATAAAAGTCTCAGGAGTCTTCAAGGGCAGCCCCACATAGCGTGTATTAAAATAGTCCGATCAGAAGGTTACCAGAGCAAGTTGCCCTTCATGTTACCTAGATTTATAAATACTTAATAGTGACCATGATTTAATTTCAAGCTGCATACTTACATTAGTTTATCTAAAGGCTTATTTGTGCTGAATTATATTAAAAAGGAAGTGCCTAAAGCTGTTTATTGAAACTTAGGGCCTCCAATTACAGTGAAGGGTGTGTATTGCAAATAGGCACTAAAATTCTTTTCAGACCTACTAATGGAATACTACCTCTCAGTTAGAAAATATGAGGAAGGAAATAAAGACCCTTTATAAATATAGTAGATTCACAATAGGAATTTGTATCATTCAAGATATTTTACTTTCCCATCACTCACAGAACTTGGTAAGAAACAATTAAAAGGATACCTGCTTCCATTTGTACAGATTCATGTATATGTTAGCTACTGCAAATGCAAAGAATGCAAAAGAAAATCGGCTGAGAGTGTGACTGTTTTGCAGGTGTGTGATGAGTGAGATGGAAAGATAGTACTTTTTATAACGCAGTCGTTAATGGCAGTGGAAAAATTAACAATGTACATAAACTAAAGCACCTTACAAAATGTACAAGCAACGAACAGAACAAATAATCTATAACAATTCAAAATATAAACAGATAAGGTATACATTGCCTGTATACTTGTGTATGTTCTGGATCATCAAGAATTTTAATTAGTATTCTTACATAGAAATGTTTTTTTACTGACTTTGTCTTTCCCTCCATAAATCAAAAGATCCCTTTAGTAATCTGAAATGCATTTCCTAATGCTTTCTGGAATGTTACTTGTTCTTCAGTACTAATGCATTAAAAGTGTTAGATTATTACAGAATCCCTGCATTTTGAAGTTTCTTTTTAAAATTTTTCTAGAGATGCCACCCATCATTGGATGTTAGTTATACAGTATAATAATCAGAGGTAATTCCTATGAGTGTTGTATGTGTAAAGCAAGAGCAACATGAGAGCAAAACTGGATTTTCAAGTTTTTCTTTCTGATGCATTTTTTAAAAAAAACCAGATGTTAAAACAAAGAGCCTCAAGAGAACTTGATCAAAAGCATGAGCATGAGTTACAATGTTCTGCGCTCAGTACACTTGATACTGAACAATGCTGAAGGCAGAAATATCTTTAAAATTGATCCGTGACACCTGAGGGACAAGTAAAATTACAAATCATTCATTCACAGTGAATGTGCTTGAGTTCCAAAATGCAAGCTGGTGATTTAGTATAAGTGATCCTAAACTTATCATCAGCTTCTTGACCTTCTAATTGCAAATAGTTCAAAAGATCAGAAAGTCACATTCCATCTTGACTCTTTGAGAAAATATATTTTGATTCAAGTAACTGTCCACACATAGGTCATAGTAATCCAATGCATTATGAAACTGTTTTTGACTTATTGGGGAATCATCAGGATGGTGGCCAGTGACAAACGGGGTCCCCCAGGGCTCTGTCCTGGGGCTGATCCTGTTCAATCTTTTCATCAACGACATGGAAGAAGGGGTGAACAGTCTGCTGATTAAATTCGCAGACGATACTAAAGTTGGGGCAGCGGCCACAACTGAGGAGCAGGTACTCCAGGTCCAAAAGGATTTGGACAGACTATGGAAGTGGGCAGGAGACAACAGGATGGTGTTCAGTGTGGGTAAGTGCAAGGTCTTGCACTTGGGGCATAGGAATGGGTGTCATAAGTACAGGATAAGGGAACAAGTGGCTGGAGAGCAGCACTTGTGAAAGAGATCTCAGGGTGATGGTTGACTGCAGGTTAAACATGAGTCAGTAGTGTGATGCGTTGGTCAAGAGGGCATACACCACCATTGGTTGCATAGCCAGAAGTGTGGCTTCTAGATCGAGAGAGGCATTACTACCACTCTATACAACTCTGGTGCGCCCGCAACTGGAGTATTGTGTTCAGTTATGGGCCCCTCATTACAGAAAGGATATAGCCAGGTTAGAGTCAGTGCAACGTAGAGCTATAAGGATGCTGGCCGGATTGCAGGGAGAGTCATATGAGGCGAGATTGAGGGAACTGGGTCTTTTCAGCCTGGAGAAGAGGAGACTCCAAGGGGATCTGTTGGCAACATATAGGTATGTGAGGGGGTATCACATGGAGATGGGTAGAGATCTGTTCTCCCCTGCAGAGGAAGGCAGGATGCACTCCAGTGGAGCCAAGCTCAAGGAACCAAGGTTCAATTTGAATGCCAGGAAGTACTTCCTGACAGTTAAGACCCCAAGCGTATGGCATGGGCTTCCACAGGAGGTGGTTGAGGCCCCATGGGTGAGGGTGTTCAAGGATGGGCTAGACATGCACATGGTAGGCATGTTGTGAGTGGAGCCAGCTAGAGCCAGGGATCAGATTAGATGGCCTGGGAGGCCCCTCATTGTTTCTATGTTAATAAAATTGTATTATTCAAAGTGTTGCTCACATTCGCTTTCAGTGAGTTTCTAATTTTATCTTTAAATTCTTTCCTGAAGTCAGTTTACATACATCCAAGTTGTCTAAGGACTCAGCACACCCTTTATCTTTTATATTACTCTGTCTGACATTTGTGGCTCATTCTTCCTATCTGAAGAGATGGCAGAGGCTGAAGTGCCTGTGCTGCCAACGGCAAGCCTTATGTCTCCACTTGCTGATGTTTGAAGGGCAGGATTGCCCTTTACAGGAGTAATTTGAAATAGGTCTCCAAACAAAGTAAGTATCTGTTCAAACAAAAAAAAACATTTCCTTTTTTTTACAATTTCTGTAATTGCAGATGGATAAAAGCAAGCATGAATTTGGATACCATGCTAATCCCATCTATGATCAGAAAGCATAAAGTTTTAATTAGTTTGTGTAAAGCTGCCGCAGTGTGATACTCCACCTTTTTCATATGCTCCACTGGCAGCCTAAGGTGGATAGTGCCAGTCCAGTAGGAACAGGAACAACGCTTAGCGCCGCCCGTTCTATCTGGTACAAAGCTTTAACTGCATTAATCAGGAAACTTTTGCCTGTTCCTGTAAGCCCACTGACAATTATATACATGATTATTCATTACTGTAACTGCAGAATTTGTTTTGATGATCAATGCTGTGCTTGATCAGATTCTTGCCTGCCCTGTTCCCATGTTCTTGTGGGTCTCAGTCCAGCTGTTGAATTCAGAGTTGTGAACAGCATACAACTGGAATATGGGTTTGGTATGACAAATCAAAGAAAGTATCAGAGCAGTCCTTTTCTTCCCCCAACTTGCCCTTGAAGAAAATGAAATTTGGTATGCCGGAACCAGACTTCTCAGTTAGCCCCACCACATTATCTCCTTCATTTCCTACTCTAAATACATAGAAAATGCAGGATAAATTTTGACCTGGTCCTTCTCTATATATCACTCTGAACTAAGAAACTAAGAGACCTCTTCATTCCCAGTTGCTTTCATGACAGCTCCTAGATGACGAAGATTTGTTTTTGCATTATCACAGAGTGTGCTTCTAGAGAAGTCTTTGATTACAGCATTGCCCTGCCTCATTCTTGCAATTTTACAGGAAGCCTAGATGGCAGTGGCTTTCATTCATTACCCTCTTGTGTTTCGCTAGCATTCCTGCCTCTATTTCTTACTACAGAAAATTCACTGAAGAGAAAAGAACTGAATAACTGCATCAAGTCTTCTAAATGGCAGTGGGGCAGGCAAAATGAGAATGTCCAGAATAACTGGAGACAAAGGCTCAAGTACAACATGCAAAATTGCAAGTTTTCTCTTGGAGGCATATCTTTTCAGAAATCTCTGCTAGGTTTTTTTTAAAAAATACTTTAGGGTTCAGATGGAGCCTTAAAAACATCTTGTGCAGGAGAGGAGTGACAAAGCTGATCTTTGCCTCCTTGTCCTCAGATTCTGTGTGTTTCATTAAATGAGCTTTTTAGCCAATCTAGTAAAAGTCATTCAGAGTGGGAGGGAAGAAGATTGAAGAGGCCTCAGGTTAGCTTGCATCTGGGCTTCCTCACCCACTAAGTGTCCTTTTCCCCCATTGTGAGGTATAGAGTTGCTGACTTAAAAGCCAGCTGCCCTGGTTCTTTCTGCACTGGCAGGGGCAGCAGGAAAAAGCAGAGGATCAGATTTCCACTTTCTCACTCTGAAATGAGACCATATCAGGAATCTGCACTTTGCTAATACTGCCTAAGGGCTTTAAGTTTACTCCCTTCACCACTGAAGAACGTCCAAAATGATACAGCACTGGGCTACTTCAAGGAATAAAACTTTGTAATTTTTAAATCTGTTGCATCTACATCTATCCATCAATATTTACATCTTGAGACTGATTTTTCAGTGTATTCTAATTAATGTTCCAGGCATCTGGAAGCACAAACACGGTGATTTTTCCTCTGTTGAATTCCCTATCTAAGGGATTCAGGAAGTTAGCTTAGCTGCTGTTTTCTAGAAATTGGTTGAGCTTTCTGTGTGTGTGTGTGTGTGTACGCGCACACACATGCACACACACCATACAATGGATTGCTGCATTGTTGCTGCTGTGGATAGCTGCATTTTATATTAGTGCCCCACCTTCTTTTCTGCAAGGAACCCAAGGCTACTTATATAATCTTCCTCTCAATATTATCCTCAGGGCAACCCTGTGCGGTGTGTTGAGCTGCAAGCCTGTGACTGTCCCTAAATTACATAGTGAGCTTCATGGTTGAATGGGGAGTACAACCAGCATCTCTTGAGTCTCAGTCTAAAATTCAAACCATCATGCCACACTGGCTCTGCTCATGCATACTTAAAGCAAGATCCTATTTGATAATATAAATTATCTTGCACTAGCATAAATGACCTCTAGTACGACACCAGTAGTGTTTGCTGGTATGATGGGCTTCCTAGAATATATATATTTATGAAAGGAGTGGAGATAAAACCATTCCACTCTCCTTGGAACACTAAAATGTTGTGTCACCAATGCAACTGAGAGGCACTGGGTTCATTACTGACTTAAGGAAATACAG
Source organism: Varanus komodoensis (assembly GCF_004798865.1). Taxonomy (NCBI): domain Eukaryota; kingdom Metazoa; phylum Chordata; class Lepidosauria; order Squamata; family Varanidae; genus Varanus; species Varanus komodoensis. The sequence continues at coordinate 609,173 of NW_025335269.1, forward strand.
TACATTGATTTATAAAATTTACAGGGACAAAATATAATGATGATGACTTAAAAAAATAGGCTAGATACATTCATGACAGCTATGGATATCAAGTGCAAACTAAATGAAATCCCCATATTCAGAGGTAGAAACTCTTTAAATGTAGCTCCACAGTACAGTGAACAGTGATAAAATTCTGCTACCAAGCAGATCAGGAATGGGTAACGTGGCTCTCCGTATGTTGCTAGACTGTAATTCCTATCATATTTCTAGTAACACTCTTTCCTTTCCCTTGGAAGAGCAAATACAGCAGGTAGCAGAGAGTTCTTTTTTAAAAACATTATTGCAATAAAGGGAGTCGGAGGGTTTCCTTCCCCTTGCCAACTCACCGAGCACATGTTCACATCTCGTATTTATGCCCTTTCCTCAGCCGCTTCTTCCCTCCTCTTTTTCCCTCATTGTCTATGGTACTGGGAGGTTATCATCTTTTCTGTCTGCCTATTCTGTGCCGCTCCAATACCTGTTCTTTCCTCCCACTTCATCCCTCCCAGGTGAATTATAATGAGCTTATTTCCTATGCAGGGTGTGTTTGTTAATAGTCATGAGGTCATTGAGCAAGGGTCCTGCTATCTTGCCTATGTGCCAATTCCCTCATACTCTCTGATCCCGACCCCCTCCTCCTATGGCTAAGGAATTTTCTTTGTTACATTTTTACTCTCTCTGTTTCATTGTTTCAAATAATCCTTTCATCCCTATCATATATCACCTCTGGCTATGCTAAGAAGCAAAGATGGGAGTTGCAGTCCAACAACATCTGGAAGGCTACAGGTCATCCATTCCTCAGTAGATAGGTTCCTAGCAAAGATCTGGTGCACTAAGTAGCCCCTGAATTAGGACCAAAACATAGGTTTTGAAAAATGCAATCGCATGAGTTGGCCGGGGGGGGGGGGGATTGTTGGGATCAAAGCAGGTAAAGAGAGAATAATTAACACTTTCCTCCTGCATTGAGTATTTGCATTAGGAGGAAAGATGGAAAAGATGTGTTCTACATTGAATTTGGTCCTTAGGCTTCATATGGAAAGACAGTCTATGGAAAATTAAATTAAAGGAAATTTTAATCTCAGGATGAATTTAGGCTTCAAAGCAAGGTTAAAAAATAACAAAAAGTATATTAGTAGGGCTATGTTCAAAGTGAAAAGGAAGAACAAGAAAATGTGCAATGCAGGTTCACTGCATGGAGAGGCTGGAGTTGTATCAGTTGGTAACAGAGTTAAGGTAGAACTACTTAACTTCTACTTCTACAAGGGAAAGTGCAGGGGAAAATATCTCAGATGATTAAGAGTTGTGATATGATCAAATGATGCAACTCTGGGCCAAAATGTGTAAAATGAAAGAATGGGAGGGCCTAGTCAGACTTTTAGAGACAGATGAATTGCATTCTAGGGTACCAGAAGCATTTGCAAATGTATTTCAGCGCATCTATTTGTGAGTTGATTGAATCCAGTTAAATTTACAGTACACTCATTAAAATAAATGGAACTTAAGTAAATCATGACTGATTTAAGTTTCATTGATTTCAATAGGTTCATTCCATGTGAGACTAAATTTGGATCCAAGTTGATCCAAATTTTCACAAAATTCCTAAGGAAAAAATCATGCACCTAAAATTATCTCCATATGATGTGGCCAAGAAATTCTCCTGTACTGTGCCGAACATCAGGGAGGCTCTCACAATCTCTACCAGCAGTGGCCAGAGTGTACTAACTGATATTTATTTGTTACATTTATATTCTGCTTTTTCCTTCAAGGAGCCGACCATGGCACAAGTAATCTTCCTTTTTTCCATTTTTATCATTACAACAACTATGTGTGGTAGGTTAGACAGGGAAATGACTGGCCTCAAGTCACACAGTGAGCCCCATGGCTGAGTGGGCATGGGAACAAAGGTCTCCCACTACCCAGAATTACACTCTACTCACAATACCACATGGGCTCCAGTAGCCAATTGTTCCCTACAGATTTCCAATACAGTTGCATCAGATAGGTTCCTGTAAACTCCATGTTTAATGCAGTAATGTAAGGATTTTTTTACTATTTTATATAATCCCCTATTACTATTTTCAGCTGAGAAAAAACCTGTTAGTTATGCATAAAAAGAAAAGAATCTGTAGCTGATGTATAGAGTTTTAAACATCTATTTTCATCTAAAAGTATTCTTTATTAGTATGTTAAAACAATTCTACAGTAATCATTAATTACATCTTTCCATCTACAGGTAGTGCAGATAACATGTGTTTTGCGTACCTCAAAGCATTTCATGCCAAAATCCTTTACAAGATTAAAAAGGATATGTCATAGGAAATGTCACAAAAGAGCCAGTAGGATATAGTGGTTAGAGTGTTGGACTGGGACAAACAATTATGGATTCTAGTCCCTACCTGGCCATGAAGCTCACTAAGGGACTTCAGTAAGGACAGCACTCAACACATCTCCCCAGTCATACATTAACTGTTCAATGCTTTCTCAGTTAATGTTGTTGTTGTTAGTCGCGAAGTCGTGTCCGACCCATCGCAACCCCATGGACAACATTCCTGCAGGCCTTCCTGTCCTCCACATAAGCTCACACCAACTGCTTCAGTGACTCCATCTAGCCACCTCATTCTCTGCCATCCCCTTCTTCTTTTGCCATCTATCGTTCCCAGCATTAGGCTCTTCTCCAGGGAATTCTTCCTTCTCATTAGGTGGCCAAAGTATTTGAGTTTCATCTTCAGCATCTGGCCTTCTAAAGAGCAGTCAGGGTTGATCTCCTCTAGGACTGACTGATTTGATCACCTTGCGGTCCAAGGGACTCGCAGGAGTCTCCTCCAGCACCACAATTCAAAGGCCTCAATTCTTTGGCGCTCAGCCTTCCTTATGGTCCAGCTTTCACAGCCATACATTGCAACTGGGAAAACCATAGCCTTGACTATAGGCACTTTTGTTGGCAGGGTGATGTCTTTGCTTTTTAGTATGCTGTCTAGATTTGCCATTGTTTTCCTCCCCAGGAGCAAACATCTTTTAATTTCTTGGCTGCAATCCCCATCTGCAGTGATCTTGGAGCCCAGGAAAATAAAATCTGTCGCTACCTCCATTTCTTCCCCATCTATTTGCCAGGAAGTGAGAGGACTGGATGCCATGATCTTAGTTTTCTTAATGTTGAGTTTCAAGCCAACTTTTGCGCTCTTCTCCTTCACCCGCATCAAGAGGCTCTTTAGTTTCTTTTCAATTTTTGCCATTAGAGTGGTATCATCTGCATATCTGAGGTTGTTGATATTTCTCCTGGCAATCTTAATTCCAACTGGTGATTCATCTAGCCCTGCCTTTCTCATGATGTGCTCTGCATATAAGTTAAATAGGCAGGGCGACAGTATACAGCCTTGCCGAATGCCTTTCTCAATTTTGAACCAATCAGGGGTTCCATGTCCAGTTCTCACTGTTGCTTCTTGACCCACATATACGTTTCTCAAGAGAAAAATATGATGGTCTGGTGCTCCCATCTCTTTAAGAACTTGCCACAATTTGTCATGATCCACACAGTCAAAGGCTTTAGTATAGTCAATGAAGCAGAAGTAGATATTTTTCTGGAACTCCCTAGCTTTCTCCATGATCCAACATATGTTGGATCAAATAGGAGTGGAACCACTGCCACGCTGTGCCTCCTACTCCTAACCCGGCCAGCCTATCCAGAAGGATACCATGGTCGATGTATTGGATGCCGCTGAAAGGTCCAGGAGAACTGACAGGGACGCACTCCCCCTGTCCCTCTCCCTTCACAGATCATCATACAGGGCAACCAAGGCAGATTCAGTACCATAACCGGTTCTGAAGCCAGACTGAAATGGGTCTGGATAATGCATTTCATCCAAGAGTGCCTGGAGTTGTCACATCAGCACCCGCTCTAACATCTTGACCAGAAATGGAATATTGGCCACCAATCTAAAATTGGCGGCCCCCTCTGGGTCCAGGGATGCCTTCTTCAGGATAGGCCAAGATCACCACCTCCTTCAAGGGGGCTGGGACCCAGCCCTCCCTCAGTGAGGTATTAATAACCTCCTGGACCCAGGAACCAATCCTGTGACTGGCCTCATTAAGTAGCCAGGAAGGGCAAGGGTCAAGAAGACAGGTGGTACAACATACCACTCCGAGCACCTTGTTCACATCATCAGGCTGCAATAACTGAAACTCATCCATTAATGATGGACCAGATGGCGCTCCGGAGACTTCCCATACTGGAACCATATCAAGTGTGGAGTCCAGATCATGGCGAATCTGAGCGATTTTTTCCTTAAAGTGCTGGGCAAAGATGTCACAGCAGGCTGCCGAGGGTGCGACCACATCATTTTCCTGGCCAGTGTGTGTTAAGCCTTGCACTATTTGGAAAAGCTCCGCTGGACGGCACTGTATGGAAGCAATGGAAGCGGAGAAGAACTGTCTCTTTGCTGCCCTCACTACCACAGCATAGGCACGATAATGAGCTCGTATGTTCCGTCAGATTTGTCCCGAGATTTCCTCCACCTGCGCTCTAGCCGTCCCCCAGCCTGCTTCATCGCCTACAGCTCAGGCATATACCATGGTGCAGAGCAGGCTCTGCTAGGCAGGAGAGGATGTTTAGGAACAATAGTGTTGATTGCTACCCATGCTAAAACAATTTGTTAGGCAATTGCCTGAATCCAGTCAACTAACACAATGCTTCCTGTTAAATTAGGTAAACAATTGCACACCTTAAAGTAATGCCATATTGTTGAACAAGTTTAGACAATTACAAGGTGCAGCCACTAACCCAAAGTGGTAATATTGGCAATTATTTTCCCCATATGTTTTCTTGCATGTGTCCTTGCATCCCAGTAATATTTCCAATTTCACACTGGCACTATGAAACCCAAGTGATGATTTGAAAGGAACAAAATCCAAGGATGAAGAAAACTTTGAGTGAATAATCATTTTGCCAAAACAATGGTAAGGATGCTAAAACAGTGAAAAGGCTAAAAGATGTTCAACAGGTTTGGCCTCCTTGATATGTCCAGTTACAAATGATAGTCTTTCCGTGCCAAGTGTTTTATCAGCCTCCCTGACAATACAAATCCACCTCACTGTTACTCTCTTTTGTCATTGCTGGCATACTTCTGTTCTTCCTAAGCACACATCACAGCAATGTGAGATCTGGATATAAAATGCATGGAAAATCCATTTTTACTCTCTAGAGTCTTCTCCTTTGTATATATTCTACAAAGGGATCAGAAATCTTGTCAAAAGAAATTGACAAGAAATCTGAAATCTGTACTTTATTTGCTACAATATTCATATTTTATTAATCACAAATTTATTCTGTCCTGTTTCTGAATCAGTTTGCTTTTTAAAAAAAATAAGTTGACATGAAAATTCATATACATTTTGGACACAGTTTCTACTAACGCATTTTATAAACACTTTCTTGAATATATACCTTTTGTACATAATTTCCTCTATGGATTTTAAAAGAATTCCCCCAAATACACATGTATTTATATACATTTTTTCCATCAGAGAGCTGTACCACAAACTCTTAGATATGTAAAAACTAAAGGATAATGCATACTGGTTCACATATTTGTTCAGGAGATAAGAATTAGATCAGTTTGTATTAAAATGAAAACCCAAATAATTTCTCCCCATCCCTAGGGATGTCCCTTGTACCAATTATTATTAAAGCATCACTCTCTGTCTCCAGTCTTGGATTTGGGATAGCTGGGTAGATGAGGCTTTACTCATGCTGCATGGTGTCTAGGTTTTCAGGGTACATTAAAACATTCCTTCAATGAACTTGGTCTATGGAATGAATATCTCACACAGCTGTAGTGGCCTTAGACTTTGCAGGAGCACAAGAGGTATTTCTTGAGAACTAAGTTTTATCCAAAATAATTCAAATGTCGATGATACAGAAAGAAATCAAAGAAGTAAGATTAATGCTAAAATATTACTGTACTCATCAAAAGCTGCCTGGACAGAGTTCAAAAATCACAGGTAGGTACTGATAAGATCCAGGGCTCAGACCATAGGATGAAAAAACACCACCAGCAAACTGCACATTCGTATATGTTAATCTGTATATGCTGTAAACTCTCTCTCCCTCTGTGTGTGTGTGTACACACGTGTTTAAAGGATCCAGCAGGAAAAGAACCACACATGAACAAAATTCCAGCTAATTCTGGGATCAAATATAACAAAGCTTATCAGGGGTCCTGTAGGTTTATTTCAGCAAGTGCTGATGAACAGCAGAGTGGTGGAGCAGATGGCCTCCCAGAGATTTGGGGCTCCAAATGAAAGATTCAAGGCTCCAACCAAGAAGGTTGATCCCTAGTGCTGCATCTGCCAAGAACTATAAAAACATCCCCCTCCTGAAAAAGCAGAGCTGCACCAGCCACATCCCCAAACCTGAAAGAAAAACCTGAATAGAGAAGAAAATTGTTAAACTATTATTCCACTGATGAAAAACTGCCAACATCAGTGTGACTTTAATGTATTCTGAGCTAAGAAAATACAGCAACCCAAATAAATCAACATGTGCATTGCACAGAGCATGGTATAATTTAGAGAATATGCTCCAAAGTCAAAGAACTTGAAAATGCAAACTGGAAACAACTTTTAAAACATTCTAGGGATGAAAATCTGCTTGAACAGCTGCTCAGGATGTCCAGGAAACATTGTAATGTACTCCAGACTGAGACAACAGAGTCAACAAAAACTGAAAGAAAAGTACAAATACAAATACAACACAGAAATTTTAAAGTAAACAATGCATTAATGAAATGCAATGTAGCTGAGTGTGCTAGATATAAGACCAGTTTGTTCTTCAAAATTAGAGAAAACACTTTGTTTCCCAAACAGAGAGAGTCAAAAAGCTGCCTGTCTGGACAGAAATGTCAAACTTTGTGCCCCAGACTGAATGATTGGGAACCCAAAAGTAACCGCAGTAAAACAATACATGATCTTAAAGAAAACTAATATATGAAATAACTTAAGAAGACTGCTACTGCCTCTCCTCTTTCTCTTCTAAATTCTGCCTGGCTGCTCCAGTGGCAGCCTAGAACTACACGTTTTAATGGTGAGTAAGAACTTAAAAGTTCTCCAGCACCAATTCCTCTTTGTCCTATGCTGTGAAGCTTCATGACAAGGAGGATCTAGTTTTTAAGATTTCTATGTTCCTTTCTGCCAATTCTGTAGGAGGGGAGAATTACTCCTTTGATTGGAGAATACATCACTGTGCTCTGAGGGTTGAGTGACAGCTCAGTCCTTTCACTCTTCCTGCGCAAGCTGTGTCACATGAGCTATTCCAGACACTGAAAGTGCTCCTTACCTTGCCAGATTTTGATTCCTCCTCCGTCATGATATGTTCTCTCACAGGGAAGAAGAACTCTTGCCTACCTGGCACCTTCTCCACCTCACCCTGCCAAAAGGAGTTTTTTCACTCTTACATGCATCCTCCCAACCCTAAGGTTTTGCAGTGCATTGATGGGGAAAAAAAATCAACATAATAAATAACATCAGGAACTTACCAGCCCAAGTCCCCACTGCTTCAGATCATTCTTTGGGGATCTTCATTGTGTTAAATCTTTGCTATAGACAGTGCTCCTTTTAGTAGGGAAAGAGCCAGACTTCACTGAAATAAAGAAAAGAAGACGGCTGTATTTTGAAGACAACTGACTTCAAACACCAGTTACACTTTTAGAAAATACAGAGCTCGTCAGTGTCTGGGCTGGCCAGTACTCAGAGTTCATGACTTGGATTGGGATTCAGTTGTACTTTCAGTAGACTCATTAAAATAAATGAGGTTACTATTTGGACATTGCTGTTTAACAGCAGAAAGAGAATGTAATTCATTTGGGAATTATCTGGAACCTGTCAAAATTATTAGGCCCTTACACAACTCTTTGCTATTAATAGTAATTCTCAATGGACTGAGATTCTTCAGGGAGTTCAGACTACCTTGGGTTGTTATACGGTAGAACTGAAAGTAGAAGTAAAGGCTATAAGGTAGAACTCCTGAAGCAAGGAGTCAAACCAAACATGAAGTGAAAACCAGAATTGCCTATCTGCACCAGCCAATCCTAGTAAGTACAGCTATTCCCAGCAAACACCTGCCTGCCACAGAGCTGTTAAAAGATGAAAAGCCTGTTAGAAAAAAGGGTAACAATCCTAGTTCAACACCACAAACATGGTTGAATACCCAGGCATACAAACCCATACTTAAAAGTGCCTCAAGCCTGGATGATTGTATCTGATAGCTTGTTTCTCCCACATTCAACTGCTTTTAAAATCTCAAGTTATTTTTCTTTTAAATACGGAAAACATTGTGAATTTTGGTAAACTCTTAGCATCCGTAACAAATACACATTATAATCGTCTTCCTCTTCAGTTAAAAATCACAAACCTTACTAGATCTGCTTCTTTTTTCAAATGTCAGTTTCTGTTCTAACTCCAGCATCTGTTTGGCAAATACAGATTTAACATACTAGTTCAATTTTCCCATTCAAAGTCAAAACTAGCAACCCTTTACAGACAGTGATACCAATTAAAATTCCTCTCTTATTCAATGAAAGTCTATGAAACATCCATTTTTCACCACTGGTGGTCTCACCTTTTCAATTAAGGTGGCCAGCCCATGCCTCCATTGTTCTACATGTTGCCATAGTAGCAGTTACCTGTTGAGATTCCAATCTACATAGCGAAGTATGAAGCTACATATGAAGACTGCATGTTATATTAGGAACTTTCATATCACAAGTTAGGTTACCTATTTACAGTGATTATTTCAACCAGGTTGAATTTGTATCTGGGGATCTTCTGACTATTGCACAGCACACACCAGAGATTCTTGAAGACAATTCACTTGCACCTAAGTTCTTGCTTATAATTTGCTTATATTAACATGCAGATACCAGCTCCTCTGCTGCCTAAAGAAAGCAAATGAAGGCTGCAATCTCAGACAAAATAAATTATCACATAAGCACATACAGATTGGACTGCATGTGTTGCAAAAGCTTAGCTGCAAGGAAATTAACTTTAGGCTACACAAATTTACAAATTGAACAGAACTGATTACATGGACAAGAGGTGATAAAAGTGTCAGTGCATCTGTTTAATGTAGATTCAGGAATGTGAACATAGCTTATGCAAAAATAAAGGGGAACATGTCAATTTTCCATGCCAGGTTAAAGCCGAGGTCTTTTCAAACAACAGCCCTATTTTCCTTCTCTCTGAAAGCATTTTGTTTTTTCTACCTCTTTTTCAGAGAAAAGAGAACATCCAAGTTGGTGTGGAGATTATATTTACAAGCCGACAGAGGGTTTTGTTTTTGTTTTAATACTGTCAAGGCAGGACGTGCTCCAACGGAGCAAAGCTCAGGGAACCAAGGTTCCATTTAGATGCCAGGAAGCACTTCCTGACAGTTTGGACCCCAAGGTTATGGAATGGGCTTCCACGGGAAGAGGTTGAGGCCCCATCAGTGAGGGTGTTCAAAGATAGGCTAGACATGCACATGGTAGGCATGTCGTGAGTGGAGGTGGCTGGAGCCAGGGGTCAGACTAGATGGCCCAGGAGACCCCTTCTGACTTGCTCTGTTTCTATGTTCTATGTAACATCTTTAAAATGCCCAGAACACATGCACCAGCATAGAATTGGTCGCACAGAGGTTTAGAGCCCAGCTCCCGCTGCAGCCGAGCAGATCCCTGAGATGCCGCATCTCTCCTTGAAATTGGCTTTCATGAACAGGATCATGCCTAAACTTGCACCAGCAGAAATGGAAGACCAGATAGTGAGTGCTTTTTTTCCTGTGAATAAGTTTTATTCTTAATATACCTAACAAAAAGAAACTAAGAAGCATCAATCATCAAAAACATCTGACCTACTGGGTCAGCCCCCCACATTTTTTTTCTTTTTATGTTAAATTATAAACATATTTAAGTTTATGCATAGTCCCGTTTCTCTAGCCCATAATAGAAAGAATCCCAGGTTTGATAGAAGTCTGTATCTTCTTTCTCCCTCAGTGAAAAAGTCAGTCTATCCATTTCTGCACAGTCCAAGATCTTTTCTGGAATCAGTTTGTCGGTAGGTGGCTCTTCACTCTTCCAATGTTGGGCAAATGCAATCCTTGCTGCAGTAGTTACATGTAGAATCAAATACATCGCTTGTTTACTAAGATCATCAGGTACAATGCCTAATAAGAAAACTTCAGGTTTAAATGTTAAAGGTTTTTGTAACATTTCCTCAAGCTATTTGTGTATTTTAATCCAATAATTTTTGCTTTATCACAAGTCCACAACATATGATAAAAAGTACCCGATTTGTATTTACATTTCCAACATCTATTTGACATATTCGGGAACATCTTAGCTAATCTATTTGGCAACAAATACCATCTCTAAAACATTATATACAGATTTTCTTTATATGAAGTTGCTAATGTTACTTTAATATTTCTTTCCCACAGTTTTTGCCATTTCTCTAACTCAATATTATATCCAAAATTTTGTGCCCACGTTATCATAGTTTTCCTAAGCCATTCATCTTCCCTTCTCCTCTCCAGTAGGAAATTGTACAATCTTTTAATCATTTTCTCCTCAGATTGAAGAATCACATGATAAAATGCTGTTGACTCCTTATGGAAGCCCCACATTCTATAATCTTTGGCATATCTTAACTGCATTTGAACCTTGTGCCACCAAGAAATATTAATTCCTTGTTCTTGTATTTCTTGATTCAATTTCAATCCTCCATCATTATCCAAAATATCATCATATCTCACAATTGTATCAAAATTCAATGCATTTGAATATACAAGAGCTTCCATAGGTGAAAGCCATCTTGGTAATTTAGTATACAGTTTTATCTTTAACTTTTTCCACACCGGCATTAATGATTTCCTAATATAATGATTTAAGAAACAACCATGTGCCTTATACTTTTCATACCACATATAAGCGTGCCAGCCCATTTGCAAGTCATGCCCTTCAAGATACAAGATTCTCTTATTTCTTACAGTTATCCATTCTTTTAGCCACATTAAAACAGAGGCTTGATAATGCAACATCCAATCAGGAAGACCAAAACCCCCATTCCTTTAGCCTCCTGGAGCATTTTTAATTTAAACCTTGGTTTCTTCTTTTTCCATATAAATCTCAAAATTTGAGTATTTAAATCATTAAAAAAATTATCAATTTTTATGGAATTTATTTGGAATAAAAACAAAAGCTTTGGTAATATATTCATTTTAACTAGTGCTATTCTTCCCAACAATGATAATTGCAGATTAGCCCATTTTTCCAAGTCACACTTAATTTCCTTAGATAGTTTATCATAATTATCTTCTTTCAATGTAGTACACTTAGCTGTAAGAAGAATTCCCAAGTATTTAACCTTCTTAACAATTTGAAGATCTACTTGTTCTACTAGAGTTTTTCTCTGTTCCAACATAAGGTTTTTTACTAACATTTTTGTCTTGTCTCTGTTTATTTTCATCCTGGTAACTTCACCATATTCTTCAATCCTTTGTAGGAGTTTAGGCATTGTTACCAAGGGTTCCTCAATTATAAAAGCTAAGTCATCTATGAATGCTTGCAATTTATAGCTTTCATCTCTGATTCTAGTGCCCTTAATATCCATATCATCTCTAATATTTCTATTTAACACTTCTAGAATCAATATAAACAACAGTGGTGATAAAGGACATCCTTGTCTCATGCCCTTTTGTTCATAAATTCTCCATTAATTATAATCCTAGAGGACTGTTTTTGATAGATGCTTAATACAGCGTTAATAAATTTTTCACCAAACTCCATTTGAACTAGTTGTTGCTTCATAAATTGCCAGTTGACATTGTCAAAGGCATTTTGTGCATCCATGAAAAATAACACCATTGATTTTTCAGAATGTACCTCATAATACTGTAGAATGTCCAAGATGACTCTGTCCAAGTATTTGGTATTTTAGCATCTAGCAATGCTGCGTTACATATGTCCTTAAGAGGCATAGACGGGATTCCTTTGAAAGTTTTATAGAACTCTGCTGGTAACCTGTCCTGGCCGTGGTTTTGTCATTCTTTTGTCTCTTACTTGCCTCAGTTATTTCTATCATTGTTACTTCTTCATTTAATGCTTTTAGGTATTTCTCTGGTAGCTTTGGTAGTTTTCCCTTTTGTATATACTCATTAACTTTCTCAGTTGGACTCTCTTTATTCTGATACTAATTCTGATACTAATATTCTGATATTAATTGTTAATACTATTTATTTATTTTATTCTTTGGCCAGGGCGACTTACACTGTTTTATATTGTGTTTATTCATTTATGATTGTGAGCCACCCCGAGGCTTCGGCGGATGGGGCGGCATAGAAGTTCTCTAAATAAATAAATAAATAAAATACAGCTTTGCAAAGAAATCTTCCGCTATTTTCTTAATTTGTGTGCTTTGTACTTGCAGTTGTCCTTCTCCATCCTTCAGTGTATATATTAATATCTTCTCTCTTTCCTTCCTTACTTTATAAGCTAAGCATCTCTCTGATTTATTAGCATTTTCAAAAAAAAATCTGTTTAGTCAGTTTCATTTGCTTGGTAAGTTCATTTGTATCCAAGAGGTTCAGTTTGTGTTTTAAAATATTCATTTGTGCTTTAAGGTCTATTTTAGATGGATCTTCCTGTAGCTCCTGTTCAAGCTTCATCAATTCCTCTACTAATTTAGATTGTTCCTGCTTTCTCATTTTATTTATTTTTGTTATGTTATTATCAGTCCTCTAACATGGGCTTTAGCTGTATACCAAACATTTTGCAAAGAGGTTTCTTCAAACTTATTGATTTTAAAAAATATTTCTATTTCCTTATTTATCTCTTCTTCGAATTTTTTATTTTTTAATAAGGCTTTATTTTACATCCATCTGGGCATTTTTACTGTCCCTTTCAGTGTCATAGTTACAGGATTATAATCTGCCAAGGCATTTGTCTCTATTTCAGCTTCTAACAGGTCTGGTACTAAGTCTGGGGTTATCCAAATCATATCAATTCTGGACCACGACCTATGTCTATTCGAATAGAAAGTATATTTAGAAGAGGTTGGGTTTTTATGTCTCCAAACATCTATCAATCTAAATTCTTCAATTATGTTAAAGCAAGACTTTGGAAGTATCCTCCTGCCTTTCTTCTACTTAATCTCACTCTTATGGTCCATTTTCTTGTCCACAAATGCATTGAGATCTCCCATTAAGCACAAAGTCTGATAATCCAATTGCGAAAGTAAAGTATGTAATTTTTGGTAGAACATTTCCTGGTGGTCATTTGGGGCATAAAATGCCACCAAAAGCACCTTTTAAAATTTCACTGTAACTTCAACCATCAGAATCCTACCATCTTCATCAGCCAGTATCTGTTTGGGATCTAATTTTACCTTGATATATAATGCTAAACCTCTTTTCTTTTGATAAGCAGAAGATATAAATAGCTTTCCAAGCTTTGGACATTCCAAGAGTTTACTGTGTTGTTTCTTGATGTGTGTTTCTTGTAGACAAATTATATCTAACTTCAGTTTTTCAAGTTGAAAGTCCTTCTCCTCTTAGAAGGCCTATTTAGTCCATTTACATTTAGAGAGAACAATTCAATTCTTCCTTCCATTTTAAGAGTCATATTTGAAAAGTATATATTTATCTACTTGTGCTTAGCCTTTACAGTTCTACCTTTTCTCTTTTCTTTTGGTTCCGACGTTTGTTCATCTTGTTGTAAGTCTATCTTCGCAATTTCTCCTTCTTCAGAGTGACAGATAGTGAGTACTGATGGGCCAGAATCTGCAGCAGCAGAACTGGATGACCAGAAAGTGGGTTCTGGTAGAGGAGAATTGCCATGATCCTCTTAAAGTCTTGGGAAATAAGATTTAAAAAGAAAATGGATAATATGTGGGATAAGAGCATTTTGAAATTATTGTCAATAAGAATTAAAGAGAATTTTTATATACTGCTTTGGAAATGGTACTTAACTCCAGTTAAATTGAATTATATGAATAATAAATATTCCAACATTTGTTGGAGAAGCTACTAAGAAGTGAGTACATATGTGGTGGAAGTGTAAACATATAAATGAGTTTTGGGAAAGGATTTTAAAAGAAATATTGAATTTAAATATTGAAGTTGACCCTGGATTAGCATTATTGTTATTATTTAGGGGACAGGACAAAATACTAAAGAAATGTATTAATAGTAGTAAGATTAATAATAATAATAATAATAATAATAATAATAATAATAATATTTGTTGACCCTCCCTTAAGATCGAGGATGGGTCAAAGGCCATCAACTTTCTTTGGAATGGTAAAGTACCTGGAGGTGAAACCAGGAGTTCCAGGGTGAACCCTTTTTATAGCTCACTTTTGGAAGAGGAAGGCGGGGCTCAGAAGGAGTAGTCCTTTTTACGGTACTGGGTGGAGGGAGGTGCTCAAATTCAATATGATATCTGTGGCAAACAATGGGAAAAATCCACAAATCCAAGGTTATGGCAGCCCAAGAGTGAAAAGGGGGCTGGCGGTAATGATTGAAGTAAGGCATAGGGGAGTAAATGGGCTGGAGAAAGAGTCATAGGGGTCTCTTTGATTCTTCCTAATGTCTACAGGTTTGGCAAGGACTTTTTATGGAGGTCTAGCTACCTACCATGGGAGGTAGGTCAGTGTCTGGATGTGGTGATTGTGTGGGGATGAGACTGGTAGGTGTATGGAGCTCATTGCCAGGTGTATGGAGGTGTGTGGTCTGGTAGGAGGTGCTAGGTTAAGTCCCATTTGGTGAGTGGTGTTTGTTGCTGTTTGGACAGAGCCCAAGTCAGTCCAGAATAGAACATTGCTCATCCATGACTTAATCATGGATGAGCGGGCTGACCTGGCATGCATTACGGAGACCTGGGTGGGAGAAGCGGTGGGGGAGGGGGTTGCCACTCACTCAGCTGTGCCCACCTAGGTATCAGGTGCAGCACCAGCTCCTCCTTGAAAGAAGGGGAGGGGCTGTGACGCTTATTCACCAAGATTCAATCTTCCTTGCAGGGCTTCCTATCCCTTCAAGACCAAGTCTGCAGTGTTTGTATCTGGTACTGGGCAATTGAAACAGATTAGGGATTCTGTTGGTGTACTGTACACCCTTCTACCCAACAGATTCCCTGCCTGAGCTGACGGAGATCATCTTGGACCTGGTGTTGAGGACCCCCAGGATGCTGGACCTGGGGAACTTCAATTTCTATGCTGAGGCCGTTTGGACAGGAGCAGCTCAGGACTTCATGGCCACCATGACAACCATGGGGCTGTCTCAACATGTCATCACTCTAGACCTGGTTTTCTCTTCAGGTCAGGAAGATGGTGGTCTGGAAGGGACTTAAATTTGACTTTAATCCCTTTGTCATGGTCAGGTCACCTCCTCGTGAGGTTTGAACTCAGGGCCAGTTTCTCCCTCTGTATGAGTGCAGACCCAATTAAGATGGTCCACCCCCACAGACTTATGGATCCAGATGGATTCCTGTGGACTCTGGGGGATTTTCTGGCTAATAAAGCTGGCGCTCCCATCGATGCCTTGGTTGATTTGTGGAATAGGGAAATGACACGGGGAGTTGACATGATCACGCCTATGTGCCCTCTCCCACCTTGTAGAGCCCGCTCGGCACCATGGTACATGGCTGAGCTGTGGGCAATGAAACAGGTTGGGAGATGACTAGAGCACAGGTGGAAAAATTCCCAAGACGAATCCGTCTGAGCATATCTTAGAGTTCATATCTTAGAGCTCATTATCGAGTCTATGCTGTGCTGGTGAGGGCAGCAAAGAAGGAATTCTTCTTTGCTTCCATTGCATCCCCACAGTGATTTCCAGCTGAGCTTTTTCGAGTACTATGGGGACTTTTACAATCTGAGCCCAAAAAAGATCTGATTGTACCATCTGTAGCTCACTGACTTTTCCCAGCACTTTAAGGATAAAATCGCTTGAATTCACCATGAGCTGGGTTCCACAGTTGTTGAGACTCTAGAGAGGGAAGTGTCCAGAGCACCGTCTGGTCCATCTTTGTTGGATGAGATTAAATTGTTGCGGACTGAGGACATGGACAAGGTGCTTGGACTAGTCCAGCCTACACTTGTTTACTCGACCCTTGCCCCTTGTGGCTGCTCATCAGAGCCAAGGACAGGATATGTACCTGGGTCCGGGAGATAATCAATGCTTCTCTGAGGGAGGGTCGGGCCCCTGCCCTTTGAAGGAGGAGGTGATCAGGCCTGCCCTGAAGAAAACGTACCTGGACTCAGAGATAGCCACCAATTAGACCAGTGACTAATATCCCATTCTTGGGTAAGGTGTTTGAGTGGGTGGTGGCTGCCAGGCCCTCTTGGAGGAAATGGACAATCTTGACCCATTACAATCTGGCTTCAGGACTGGCTATGGAAAAGAAATAGCCAGTCCTGAAGCCAGATTGGCTCTGGTTTTTTTTGACTCTGGCCTCTTGGCAGAGCAGCACAGGCACAGGCTGGGGGAGAGTGCTCAATGGCCAGGGGACTGGCAAAGGCAAGGTAGGAGCTGGGCAGCAGCGAAGAGGGCCAGGAGCAGCAGAGAGGAAGGGCGTCGTCCCTTGTCTAAGTCCCTTAGCTGCGGCCCGGGCTGTCCGGAGACTCCCTTCCCTGAGACACAGAGGTTTGTTTGTTTTGTTTTGTTTGTGCTGTACTTTGCTTTGTTTTTCTTCCAATTTAAATTTAAGTTTATTTTACCCTTGTGTGTGTGTGTGCGAGTGGGTTTTTGTCTGGGAGAACTGGGCGAGTGAGAGCAACTGCAGGAGAAACAAGGCAGGGGACCAAGGTAAGGTATCGGAAGGGATACCGATGGTAAACCAGGAGATGGCCTTGGCGGGAGGCACGGGTGTTGCTGTCCACTGCAAAAACAGGTCCTGCCAGACAAACCTTGTGGAATTCTATGACAAGATTTCAAGATGGCTAGATGGAGGGGATGCAGTGGATGTGGTATACCTCCATTTCAGCAAGGGCCAAGAGAGTTCTCCAGCCACCCCCCCCCCCCCGGAGCAGCCGCATCTGGACAGAGGGTTGAGGGAGAGACTACGGGAGGAGCAGCTGCAGAGACATGGAGGTATGTCACCCACAGGAGAAGAAGGCCAGCACGGCCTCCTCCTTCTCCTGGCACCAATCTGGAGCTGGGAAACAGGTTCTCTCCACTCAGGGAGGCTGGGGCTGATGCGGCCTCAGGGGACCAGCAGGACCACCAGCCTGGGACGTCAGGCGGCAAGGGGGCCGCTGCAGGAGAGGCCAGGGCCAGGGCACGGCTGCCCACCAGCACCGGGAAGGTACGGTGGCAGGTGATTGTTGTTGGGGACTCCCTGCTGAGGGGCACTGAGGCGGCAGTGTGCCGCCCCAACATGGAGACAAGGGAGGTTTGCTGCCTGCCGGGCGCACGCATCCGGCATGTGATGGACAGAGTAGAGCGTCTTGTTCGCTACGGGGGTTACCAGCCGCTCCTGGTGATACATGTGGGCACAAGTGATGTGGCCAGGCAGGGTGTGGTTGGGACCACCAGGGACTTTGAGGCCTTGGGGAAGAAACTCAGGGAGCTGAAGGACCAAGTGGCCTTCTCGTCAATCTTACCTGTCCGGGGATTTGGGCCAGGAAGGGACAGGAGGGCCTCCGAGGTGAACGACTGGCTTAGGGTGAGGTGCCAGAAGGAACGCTTCGGGTTCCTCGACCACGGCACTTGTTTTCTTGCGAACGGACTTCTGTCAAGGGACAGGTTACACCTCACGAGGATGGGGAAAAGGTCCTTTGGAAATGCTCTAGCAAGCTTCGTCTGGAAGACTTTAAACTGAGCGGGGGGGGGGTTCAGGCCCCCCAGTAACGTGTCTGCACTGGACAAGTGTGGGGGGAGGATCAGGTCACTGGGAGCAGGGTTTTAGAGATACTGCAGGGACTGACAGGACTCCTACAGAGAGGGGCCAGGTATCAGGGAGGATGGGAGGAAGGAGGAGGCTGGGAACTCCAAGGAAGGGAAGCCGTGGGTAGGAGTTGAGATGCATGTACACCAATGCTAGGAGCATGGGTAATAAGCAGGAAGAGCTTGAAGCTCACCTGGGAATAGG
>NW_025335269.1:627400-641264 GCF_004798865.1 Varanus komodoensis
CTAGTGCGCCCGCAACTGGAGTATTGTGTTCAGTTTTGGGCCCCTCATTACAGAAAGGATATAGCCAGGTTGGAGTCAGTGCAGCGTAGGGCCACAAGGTTGGTGGCCGATTTGCACGGGATGCCGTATGAGGCAAGACTGAGGGAATTGGGTCTCTTCAGCCTGGAGAAGAGGAGACTCAGAGGGGATATGTTGGCGACATACAGGTATGTCAGGGGATGTCACATGGAGATGGGTAAAGACCTGTTCTCCCCTGCAGAGGAAGGCAGGATGTGCTCCAATGGAGCAAAGTTCAGGGAGCCAAGGTTCCATTTGGATGCCAGGAAGCACTTCCTGACAGTTAGGACCCCGAGGGTGTGGAATGGGCTTCCACGAGAGGTCGTTGAGGCCCCATCGGTGCGGGTGTTCAAGGATAGGCTGGACGTCCACATGGTGGGCATGTCGTGAGCGGAGCCGGCTGGTGCCGGAGGTCAGACCAGATGGCCCAGGAGGCCCCTTCTGACTCGCTCTGTTTTCCATGTTTCTATGAAACTGCCTTGGTCACCCTGTACGATGACCTGTGCAGGGAGAGGGACAGGGGGAGTGCATTCCTGTTGGTTCTCCTGGACCTCTCAGCAGTTTTCAATACCATTGACCATGATATCCTTCTGGATAGGTTGTCTGTTTTGGGAGTTGAAGGCACTGTTGGCGGTGGTTCCACTGCTACCTGTCTGGGTGATTACAGCAGGTGGTGCTGGGGTATTGTGGCTCTGCACCATGGAGTTCTGCAGGGTTCCATTTTATCCCCCATGCTTTTTAACATCTATATGGAACAGCTGGGAGAGGTCATCCAGAGGTTTGGGCTGCGGAGTCATCAGTACGCTGATGGCACCCAGGTCTTCGTCTCTTTTACATCTGCTCCAGGTGAGGCAGTGGCCATCCTTAACTGGGGCCTGGCCGGAGTAATGGGATGGATGAGGGCCTATAAACTGAGGCTCAATCCAGATAAGACAGAGGTCCTGTTGGTACGCAGTCCAGCCCTACAGCTGAATGACATCTGCCCTGTTCTGGAGAGGGTTGTACTCCCCCTAAAGGACATGGTGCACAGTTTTGGAGTGCTTCTTGATCCAGAGCTGTCCCTGGAATCCCAGATAGTTTAGATACTTCAATTTGTTCAGAACAGAGCTGCCAGGGTATTAATGGGACAAGCAGGTGTTCATATAAAACCGGTCTTCTATCGTCTACATTGGCTATCAATTGAAGTCCCGGCCTAAATCAAGGTGCTGGTGATGACCTATAAAGCCCTAAATGGATTGGGTCCTGGATATCTGAAGGAGCGCCTTCTTCCCTGTGTGCCCTCCCACCCCTTGTGAGTCAGAGGCCCTCCTCCAGGATCCATCCTTGAAAGAGATCAAGAGGGTGACTACCCAAAGTAGGGACTTCTCTGTGGTGGCACCCCAATTGTGGAACATACTCCACAGAGAAGTCCACCTGGCACCATTTTATTCTCCCAGTATTTTAACTGTTAATTTGTTTTATTTAGTGGGTTTATATTTTAACAATGGATGCTGGGCAACTGTTATTCTTATTTCTCTTTTAGTATTAATTGGCTGTAAACCATCCGGAGATGTCTAAGTATGGGATGATATAGAAAAGTGTTAAATAAATAAATAAATAAATAAATAAATAAATGTTCCTGGCATCACACTCTGCCAGGTGTTGAGTGGTTTGACTCTCATTGCATGCAAGGCAATTAGCCTCATTTTTTATTTCATTAACTAGGTTGTGTGTCCTTAGGGAGGGATAAGCATAATGAAGCCACCCTGTCCTGAACATTAGATAGTACCTGGCCATCACTGCCCGGTTATTGACCATTTTGATGGAAAGTGCAGTGGAAGAGTAGAACTGGTGACCAACTGCATTGAGGTGTCTGCCTTCTCTATTGGCCAGAGTAGACTGTAGATGGACCTTGAAAGGATTAGACTATTATTGAATCAGAGTGCAGGTGCTGAAAGAGGTCCTCTGTCTTTTTCTTGTGCTGTGCACATAATTTCAGGTTGATGAGGATTGAGAAGCTATGGATGCAGAATCAAGTAGGGTAGACAGGAGGTGTATGGGAAATAGTGTGTGACCTCGGCATAGACCACTTTGAAAATTGGATCCTTGGGCCTGCCTGAATCTTGGCACAGGTTAAGCCTGAGACTATTGGCCAAGTGGAGGACTTGCATGGAGAACAATGTCCTCTGAGGCATGAGGTAGATTGAAGAGTGACCTGCATGAGTAGTTGGGACTTCTGTCAGTCTGTGGAAGCCAGTTCTGAGGTAGAGGTATCAGTTCAAGGCCTGATTCAGTTTTCTTGGCAAATGGCGTGCAATAGTGATGTGATGATTTAGAACAAGATGGCTATGGGATAGAGAAGAATACTGGGTCACCATTTCTCCAACATCCCTGGCCAATTGTGGAAGTTGTGTCAGTATAATCAGGTTGGTTTGATTAGAGAACCAATCAGAAAATATAGGGCTCCAGTGAGACATGCCTTGTCTGGAGCCAAGGAAAGTCCAGTGTTCTTTATAATGAAAGGTTTCAAACTTGTGTCTATGTGGTGGATATGGCCAATGTGATCACTGTCAGCAACTGGGAAGGGAGACCTTTGTCTGTGTTTTTGAGTTCAGCAGCAATACGTACACTCAGAATGGAGGAAAGTGACGAGTCAGGTTTCTGAGGGGAGATAACACCAAACTGCTGCATTACAGGGCAGGAGGACTCTCAGATCTCAATTTCTGAAAAAGAGGCACTTGTAGCCTGCTGTGGTGGCTGATCTGGAGGCTCCTGAGTTGGTCATGGTTCCAGAGAGGCGCATTGGATCAATTCCTGTCCAGGAGCAGTCTTCAATACATGGGAGGTCTTGGGGAGGTGGCACTTCGCAACATTTCTTTGTGCATTTTCCACTATCTTGGTCCTTAGAAAGACTAGGTGATTTCCAAGGTTTGGTCTTTTTTCATGACTTTTTGAATTTATCTATTTCGAAGCATTTTAATAAAGGGGCAGAAGAGGGCTCCACTGAAGGTCTGGGAAGGTCAGCACAGTAAGTACCTGTCTGTAGGTGGCAGTTTGCTGTCACAGTATGCACAGTTGCAGAACAGTGCTTCAAGAACCATTTTCTTGAATGGGAAAATAGGTTCGGATGCCAACCGAGAGGCAAGAAAAAAATAATTTTATCTTTTTTTTTTTTTTGGTAGGAGAGATGAAGAAAAACACAAAGAAGGAGAAAACAAACTGAAGATGAAGAAGATCTAGGATGTTTGAAGAGGAAAGAACAATGGTATGTATCAGCAAGTAGCAGAGGAACATCTTCCTGATGCTGTCGAAGAAGAACAGAGCTCTTGATGCGAGTCCCTCCAGCCACACTGGGCATGGCTGGGGCTGGGTTCCTGACAAATAATCAGCTTTGGAATTTTCCTGAATGAGCTTCACGCATGCACACAGAGCCCATATGTGTGATGAGACCATGATAAAGAAATATGGATATAACCTTCAGTTATATAACTAAGGAAATATTGAGATCAAATACCATGTTTAATTAATTACAAAATTCAGACATATAAGAAAAAGTTTTAACAGCAATAGAAACAAAAGCCTTAAAGTTCCTTGAATTGCAGTATTTAATACCAGCAGCAATATTATTTTACAATTTCTGAAAAGGTATCGTTCTAAATCTTTCACTAAAAAGTGGTGCTAGTCTACCACTATGCTACAGCATTTTGGTATAAAACAAAACCCAACTATATATCCAAAGGGCATGATTTGTCTGGAGATTACATCCATAGCACTCTGTAAGTCTCTCCTGCTATTGATTATCTAATGATCCTTTTAACAAGGTGCTCCTGTTATGTTTGACTGATAGAGCATAAATTTTCAATTCCATTTCAGAAGTTAAATGGAAATCTGGAGATTGAAAATCAAAACTATCACACCAATTAAACTTCCATTTAATTGCAGCTTTAGTGACAGACACAACAAATCTCAGTAATTCCATTGTTTCATTTATGATTCCAAAAGATAATAAAATCAGCAAAGTAACAACACAAAAAGCAAAGGAAAGCATTAGAAAAAAAATGCAAAATCCACAGATGGGCAGTATCTTTATTAGCACCAAATTTATTACTGATATTCCATTGGTATCACTAAATGTGAAAAACTGGTGATTTGGCTTCTTAAATCCCAGCACTAGGATTTATTTGGTTGGTTGGTTGGTTGAGGGGATCTCTGCAGTGGGAGAGGCTAAGGGAGTGTGGAGAGTGGACAGGTAACTTGCAAAGGCAAGGTAAGAGCTTGGGCAGAGGATTGGAGGTGCAGGAGGAGTGGAGAGGAAGGGAGGTGGAACTAGAGAGGCCAGAGAGGCCCAGGAGGAAGCAGAGGGGGTGGGGCCAGTAGCCTCTGAGGCTTATAAAGTCACACTCAGCCGCTGGTGGTGCCTACAGATGCAGCACCAGTGGGTGATGCAAAAAGGGTGTTGTCCCTTGGTTATGTCCTTTAGTTGCAGCCTGGGTTGCCCGAGGCCTCTCTTCCCCAGGGACTTTGTCCTCACCCATAGAGTGTGGTTCTCAAGCTCAAGCCAGGGTAGTATAGTGCAGGTAAGACAAGGGTGCAGAGGGCAAGTAGAAACAATACTGTCTGAGGGTTGACCTATGCAAGGCCAGGAGATGGCCATGGCAGGAGCAGTAGGTGTGATGGTTGCTTGCAGTTCCTGTGGACTGTTCCTCCCCAAAGAAGAGCCACAATTCATTCACACAAAGTACAATCTGGTGTTCACGCTGGTGTTTCTCCTTGAGGGTCTGGAGGAAACCATTACCTTCCTCTGGGAGATGAGGGAGGGGGGACTGTTCCTAGACACTGCCCAGGAGGTCCTCCAGGCCACCCAGCAGCACCCCCTTCCAGACAGAACAAAGGGAAGGGACCACTCGGGAACCAGCTGGGGAGACATGGAGACATGTCACCTTCAGGAGGCAGAGGCCAGCACCATGCCCTCCATCTCCAGCTGCTGATTTGAAGCTGAGAAACAGGTTTTCTCCACTTGAGCAGACTGGGCCTATGGGTCCCCCGGGGACCAGCCTGCTTGAGTAAATCTGGCCTGAGGTCAGATGCGGGCAGGGAGCCACTGTCAGAGTTGCGAGAGCTGAGGTATGGCCCCCAGTCTCCACTGGACAGGAAAGAGGAAGGTGGGTCATTGTTGTCAGGGACTCCTTACTAAGGGGTACCGAAGTGGCAGTGTGCTAGCCAGATCTAGGGGAGAAGGAAGTCTGCTGGGTGCAAGCATCTAGCATGGAACAGGCAGACTGAAGCATCTGCTTATCTTGGGTGTGTGTATGGAGGGCGGGGGGATCAGTTGCTTCTAGTGATCCATGTGGGGACAAACAACACAGTCAGGCAGGGGATGGGATCACTTGGGACTTCAAGGCTCTGGGCATGAGACTCAAGGCCTTTTCCTTGCCCTTGCCTGTCTGTGGAAATGAGCCAACCATAGAGAGGAAGTTTGCAGAGATAAATGACTTCGGGTTTCTTGACCACGGCAACCAGTTCTTCACCAGTGGACTTCTGGCAAGGGACAAGGTGCATCTCACCAGGATGGGGAAAGAGACTTTTGGGAATGTTTTAGCAGGCTTTGTTGGGAGAGCTTTAAACTGATGGTGGGTGGGGGGGTGGATCAGGAACAGGATCAGGGTCTCAGGGGCAGGATGATGTAGGAAATGCAGGGGCTAACATGACTTCTGCACAGAGGGTTCCTGCTGTGCCAGAGAGGCCAGGAGGAAGAAGGAGGTCAGGGAAGCCAGGGAATGGGATTCACAGGAAAAAGCTGTAGTGTGTGCACACCAATGCTAGGAGCATGGGAAACAAGCAGGAAGAGCTCAAGTCTCTCCTGGGAAGAGGCTGGTACAACCTAATGGGGATCACAGAAGCATGGTGGGATGCAAAGCAGGACTGAAATGTTAACATAGAAGACATGCTCTTTTTAGGAAGGATAGGAATGGGAAGAGGGTATAGCACTATATGTTAAGGAAGAAATGGGGTGCAATGAGATAGGGAGTGGGGTAGAAGGGGATCAGGTAGAGGTGGTGTGGGTAAGAATTGATGTGTGTAGAGGAGGCCAAAGATCTGATAGTGGGGGTATGCTACTGCCCACCAGGTCAGCCTGAGACCCTGGCTGATGCCCTGATAGACCAGATTGGAAGGGTATCCCAGGGAAGGGACACGGTCATAATGGGAGATTTTAACTTCCCTGATATTACTTGGGAGATGCACTTAGCAGAGGCAGCTAGGTCTGGTTGCTTCCTAGAAGCTATGAAGGGAGTGTTTTTCACCCAGAGGGTGCAGGAGGCTACAAGGGGGGTGGGGGGACATCCTAGACTTCATTCTGACCATCAGGGAGGATCTGGTGAATGATGTGCAAATTAGGAGAGTTCTGGATGTGAGGGATCACTCCATCCTATGCTTTGAAATCAGAGGAATGGGGATGAGCTGTAGGTCAAGTCCTAGGAGTTGGGACTTCTTGAGGGCCAACTTCAGCCAACTGAAGGCCAGACTGGGGAAAGTCTGCTAGGAGAATTGGAAGGCAAGGGAGTTCAGGAAGGGTGAATGTTTCTAAAAAGGGTGGTCTTGGAGGCATAAGCATTAACAATATTGCTGATTAGCAAAGCGGGGAGGTGTAAAATGGCACTACTGTGGGTGCAAAGAGAGGAGGTAAGAGGGATTAGAAGGAAGAGGGACCGCCACAGGAAATGGACATTGGGGCAAGTAGACAAAATGGTATACCAGGAGGATGCAGCACAATGAATATGGATTCTTTGCAAAGCTAAAGCTGATTATAAACTGAGACATGAGAAGAATGTCAAGAACAAAAAGGCTTTTACCTTCATGTAAACAGGAAAAAGAAAGAGAAGACAGGTGGTGGGACCACTTAAAAGGGAGGAGGGGGGACTTGGTAACTGATGTAAGGGATCAGGCACAGATTATTATGCTTGTGTTCTCCTCAAACTGGGTTGGGGGAGATCTACCTGGGGATTATGGGGACACAGATTGGAGTTACCTTCCTAAGAGGTAAGGAGATCCTCAGGGCCCTGGAAGTTGCAAAGGTATGGAGGCTTGATGGGCTGCACCCGAGGGTACTTCAGGAATTGGCTGAGGTACTCTCATGTCCATTGGCCTTCATTTTTGAGGCCTCATGGAAAATGGGAGAAGTTCCAGAGGACTGGAGGGTGGCTCAGTGGTTCTAATCTTCAAGAACGGTAGCAGAGGGGATATGGGGAATTACAGGCCAGTTAGCCTTATGTCCATTCTGGCAAAGACAATGGAAAGGCTCATAATAGGGAAAGCTCTAGAACCCTTAGATAAGGATAGGAGGTTGGCAGCCATGCAGCATGGATTCCATAAAAATAGATCCTGCCAGACAAACCTTGTGGAATTCTATGATAACATCTTGAGGTTGTGTGTGTGCACTTAGATGAGATTCCCAGGCATGCACAAGACATAAGAGGGCTTTGGTGGGAATGGTTGCTTAGACATAGAAACAGAGTGAATCAGAAGGGGTCTCCTGGGCCATCAGTCTGACCCGCGGCTCCAGCCAGCTCTGCTCATGACATGCCCACCATGCGCATGTCCAGCCTATCTTTGAACACCCGCACCGATGGGGCCTCAACAATGTTTTTGTTTTTGTTGTGAGCTGCCCCGAGGCTTTGTTGCGATGGGGCGGCATAGAAATGTTTTAAATAAATAAATAAATACCCTCGGGGTCCTAACTCTCAGGAAGTGCTTCCTGGCATCTAAATGGAACCTTGGTTCCCTGAGCTTTGCTCCATTGGAGCACGTCCTGCCTTCCTCTGCAAGGGAGGACAGATCACAGGGGAAGGGGACTGAATACCTGAACCAGCTGTGGATCAAAGTTCTCACTCTGAAATTGGAAGTGTTGAGACTAGTGAGGGCCCAGTGCCCCAAACTCTCCCAGAGAGCCAGCCCAAGCCAGCTCTGGATCAAAGCACTTCAAGGACAACAACTGAGTCCCCTCTCACTCCTGACTGTAGGAAAGAAGCTGGTGGAGAACAGGCTGGGGAGGGGTTCTCGAGGAGGAGAACTTGACACCCCTGGAGACGTGCATGCAAGGGCCCATTGACGTACTTGCCAGCTGCACCAATTAGGGGCTCAATGGGAAGAGCGTTGGTGTGCCTGTTTTCATAGCACACACTCCTCCAGAGACCAGCCCCGAAGGGTTCATAAGCAAAGCTTTGGGTGAACAGGGTCAGAGCAAGGGGTCAACTTACCACCTGGAGTGTGTGTTTCAAGGCTTGTGAATATGTTGTTTCTGTATGAAATAAATACTCTTTTAATAATCGCTGAAGTGCTTGTCTCATTTGGGAGGGCATGCCTAACTCACAACAGAGATGGATAGACAGAGGGGGCACAGTGGATGTGGTTTACCTGGATTTCAGTAAGGCCTTTGACAAAGTGCTGCATGATATCCTGGTCAATAAACTGTTTAGCTTTGGGAGAGATTGATCCACTGTCCAATGGATTAGGTCATGGCTGACCAACCACAAGTAGAGGATGACTATGAGTAGGGAATCATCAGGATGGCAGTTGGTGATGAGCGGAGGCCCCCAGAGCTCTGTTCTGGGACAGATTCTGTTCAACCTTTTTTATCAATGACCTGAAAGAGGGATAACTAGTCTGCTGGCTAAATTTGCAGACAATACCAAGGTGGAAGGATTTGGACAGGCTGTGGAAGTGGGCAGGGGACAACAGGATGCCACTCAATGTGGATAAGTGCAAGGTCTTATCCAAACTGAATAGATGTCACAGGTACAGGATGGGGGACAAATGGCTGGAGAGCAGCACTTGTAAAAGGGACCTCGGGATACTTGTTGATAGCAGGCTGAACATGAGCCAGCAGTGTAATGTGGCAGTTAAGAAGGTAAACACCACCCTTGAAAGTATAGCCAGAAATGTGGCTTCCAGATCTAGGGAGGTGTTGATACCACTCTACATGACTCTAGTGCACCCACAAATAGAGTACTGCATCCAGTTCTGGGTTCCACATTATAGAAGAGGCATAGCTAGGTTAGAATTGCTTCAGTGCAGAGCCACAAGAATGGTAACTGGTTTGGGAGGGATGACATATGAGAAGAGATTGAGAGAACTGGGTCTTTTTAACCTGGAAAAGGCCATGATCATGTCTATGGCAGCGATAATGGTCACGCCCATGCAGGGATGATGGGCACAATCGTGGTTGTGCTGGGGGAGCGGGGAGATGGCCATGCTCATGCTCGGGGGGTGGGGGGGAATGGCCGTGATCTTTGTTGTTCTTTGTCCCTTTGTGTCAAATTTTTGTGGTTAAAAAAAAAAAGTTACAGAATGGATTAACCTTATTTACATTGAACCTTATCGGGAAATTTGACTTAGCTCACAATCAATTTGGGTCAGACCAGTCTCCTGGAACGGATTAAGTTCATGAGCCAAGGTACCACTGTACTTGGCTAAACATAAACCCTATTCAGGCAACACAA
This sequence comes from Varanus komodoensis, assembly GCF_004798865.1. Taxonomy (NCBI): domain Eukaryota; kingdom Metazoa; phylum Chordata; class Lepidosauria; order Squamata; family Varanidae; genus Varanus; species Varanus komodoensis. The sequence goes on from NW_025335269.1 coordinate 636,934, forward strand.
GTAAAACTAATGTGGGGGGTGGAACCTGTGTGTACATACACACTCCCCTAACTGTCTTACATCCCCTACTTCATCATAGGTCTTCAGCCCAAAGAACTGATTTCTAAGTGCATTCAGCAGAATGAGTTTGCATAACTCAGCAATTTAAGCATATGTATGAGCCAAAGAAAAACAATGGAATATGCATAAATGACTTAACAAAACTTCTGAATCCTTCTTTCTCATATGTAATTGCCTAATCTAACCATGAACCACTATGGTCATAATACCTTTGGTAGCAGCAGTGACAACTTTACTGGAATTTGGCAATGGCAGGCTGCCAGCAGCAGACCTCAGGCACAACATAATTTATTTCAATTAGGGAAAAACTTTTCACCTCTTCCAGATAATCTTTACAATTGCAATACTACATGCAGAACCCAATTTTTGCACAGAATTTTAAGTACACGTTACCTCAAGTTACCACAGGTCTCACATGAACTAATCAAAATGTCACAAAATGGCAAGTTCTCCAGAACTCTTAATTAGACAGGATATTAAACAAAACTGGGGATTGGGAGACAAATAAATGTTGCTTGACATCGTAGCTACAAAGTCTTCATTTATTCACATGCTTAAGATGGGCTGGAGGAGTTGATTATAGACTTAAATTAGGCTCTGCATAAGGTATATGCAGATTTAAGGTTTTGCTTAGAATTAACTGAGGAAAGAAATGATTCTTTCCCTAATTTTTTAAAATATAAATTCCAGCAGTTACCCAAACTTTCCCCTCTAATTCTAAGCAAAATGCATCTTCTGTGGATTATATTCCTTCATACCACTAGGTAATGTTACCCAGTTTGGCTTCTATTAACTTTTTAACCAAATACACCATCTAAAATTAGTAAATGCAGTCGACAGGCTACAAATGAGTTCCATTCCTGAGAAACAGAAATTCATTTTTAAGTTGGACTTCCGGTTGACGTCATGGCAAGAGGGCTGTGAAGAACGGGGGCTCCCGTAATCACGCCAGTAATCTGTTCAACAGCGAGCTACAAGAGGCTCATCCAAGCACTGTTGGGGCAGGGAATAGAAGCCCGAGCATACTTCTGGGCGATGTGGGGTGGCGGCTCCACATTTACTGGGAGAAACTCGGAGTTTTCTCAATCGAACAACACAGGGGAGAGATTCGCTCCCTGCAAGCCATAGACGACCGGATATAGCATAGAATAACAGCTTGAAGTTCATCGAACCTGCTGGGTGAGCATTTTTACCTTTTCCAATATTACCCATGAAAGAACTGAACCAGATACTAATCAGGAAAAAGAAGAAAGAAAAGCCCCCTTGATGGAGGGAGGAATTCCCCTCCCCCGCAGAGTTTAAGCGGTGACTGATCTAGGGGAGAGAAACTGAAATTTGGAAAATATGAGGCTGGAAAGAAAGGTCTCTTTTTTTAAATCTCCCCAAGGGCGAAGAATCAGAATAAAAAACTATTGTAGATAAAGTGATAGAAAAACAAACTTCACTTATCTTGACGAGCATTTTCTTTTTCAGTCCTCTTTGTGACATTACATAATGACAAAATAATTCTTTGCTGCCACCCTGTGGCTATTGGATTTACAACAATCTCTTTCCTCTTTTCTCCTGGAGATTTTTTCTTCTTCTTTTCTTTCTCTTTTTTTGTTGCTGCCTTGAAATTACTAGTAAAAAACTACCATCACTATGAAAAAAACACACTCTTCCTCCTCTTCGGCACCTACATCAGCTGCTCAGAGTCCAACTCACCAGTCTAAAGCCACAGATGCCGAAAAGTACCAAAAAGATCTACAAATGACTCTTTTGGTGATACAAACATCTTTAACAGCTATGCAAGCATCCCAAGAGGCTATGCAAAATTTGATATCAAAATTAAGCTTAGAACAGAGGAATGTATTAGCAGAACAGAGGAACATGTCAGCTGAGCAGAAGAAATTTGCAAATGAACAAACAGAACGTCTTGACAAATTGGACAGCTCTGTTAAGGAAGTATCAAACCAACTGGCAGATGTTCGACTCAAAACTGAACAGAATACACAACAAATACAAGTCCATGAAAAAATTGAAACAGTAGACAAAGAAACACAATTAATAAAACAAACAAGCAAGCCATTATGGGATTCACTTGCTATATTAGAGATGGAGAAGGCATCTAATTATCTGAGATTCCAGAACATACCCGAAGGAAAGAATGAGGACATAAAGGAATTAATAATTACTATGCTGGCAGAGGCGTTGGATCTGGAAAACAAAGAGGTGGGCATAAACACTGACCTTGTTTATAGAGTGAATTCAAGTTATGCTAGGAAACACAAGCTTCCGAGGGAAGTTCATGTTAAACTTGCAAAAAGGTCTATAAGAGACAATGTTTTGAGGGCTGTATGTGATAAACCTTTAAAGGCTGATGATCATCATGAGGTGACGGTTTTGAAACAAATACCATGGAGGATTAGAAAAAGACGAAAGAAATATTTATTCCTTACCACGAAGCTGACTAAGAAAGAGATCATATTTAGGTGGCTAATGCCTGAAGGAATATTTTTCACCTGGAACTTTACAAGATACAAGCTGGACTCAATCTTCAAGACACAAGAGTTTTATTAAAAATTTAGAAGCACATTTGAAGAAGAAGAATCGGGTGCTCCAAAAGAAGGAGGGAAAGGTGCTGAACCAATGGAATTAACAGTAAATCAGTCTGAAGAAGGAGAAATAGTGAATACAGATTTACAACAAGAGGGACAGACACTGGAACTAAAGTAAAAGAAAAAAGGTAGAAGTGTAAAGGTGAAGCATAAGTAGATAAATATATATCCTTTAAATATGGCTTTCAAAAGGGAAGGAAGAATTGAATTGCTATCTTTAAATGTAAATGGACGAAATGGACCCCCTAAGAGGAAAAGGATTTTCTCTCAACTTCAAAAACGGAAATTAGATATAATTTGTCTACAAGAAACACATATTAAGAAACAACATAGTAAGCTTTTGGAATGTTTAAAGCTCGGACAGCTATTTATATCTTCCACTTCTCAAAAGAAAAGAGGTTTAGCATTACACATCAAGAAAAAATTAGACCCTAAATATATATTAGCTGATGAGGAGGGTAGGATTCTGATGGTTGAAATCACAATGAAACTTAAAAAGGTGCTTTTAGTGGCAATTTATGCTACAAAAGACCATCAGGAAATGTTTTACCAAAAATGACATGCTTTACTCTCACAATTGGACTACCAGACCTTGTGTATAATGGGAGATTTTAATGCAATTGTGGATAAGAAAATGCATCCTAAGAGTGAGATTAAGGCCAGAAAAGGCAGGAGGATACTTCCAAAGTCTTGCTCTAATATGATTGAAGAATTTAGATTGATAGATGTCTGGAGACATAAAAACCCAACCTCTGCTAAGTATACTTTCTATTCGAATAGACATAGGTCGTGATCTAGAATTGATATGGTTTGGCTAACTCCAGATTTAGTACCATACCTGCTAGAAGCTGAAATAGAGGCAAATGTCTGGGCAGATCATAACCCTGTAACTATGTCATTGAAAGGGACAGTAAAAACGCCCAGATGGAGGTTAAACGAAGCCTTATTAAAGGATAAAAAATTGACAGAAGAGATAAATAAGGAAAAACAAATATTCTTTCAAATAAAAAAAACTGAAGAAGCCTCTTTGCAAAATGTCTGAGATGCAGCCAAAGCCTATGTCAGGGGGCAGATAACATGTTGTTGTTGTTGTTAGTCGCAAAGTCATGTCTGAACAATCGCGACCCCATGGACAACATTCCTCCAGGCCTTCCTGTCCTCCACCATCCCCCGGAGTCCACTTAAGCTCACACCAACTGCTTCAGTGACTCCATCTAGCCACCTTATTCTCTGCTGTTCCCGTCTTCTTTTGCCATCTATTGTTCCCAGCATTAGGCTCTTCTCCAGGGAGGCCTTCCTTCTCATTCAGTAGCCAAAATATTTGAGTTTCATCTTCACTATCTGGCCTTCTAAAGAGCAGTCAGAATTGATCTCGGTTAGGACTGACCGGTTTGATCGCCTTGCAGTCCAGGGGACTCCCAGGAGTCTCCTCCAACACCACAATTCAAAGGCCTCAATTCTTCGACTCTCAGCCTTCATTATGGTCCAGTTTTCACAGCCATACATTGCAACTGGGAAAACCATAGTCTTGACTATATTCACTTTCGTTGGCAGGGTGATGTCTCTGCTTTTTAGTATGCTGCCTAGATTTGACATAGCTTTCTTCCCCAGGAGCAAGCGTCTTTAATTTCTTGGCTGCAGTCCCTGTCTGCGGTGATCTTGGAGCCCAGGAAA
>NW_025335269.1:641364-642047 GCF_004798865.1 Varanus komodoensis
TTTCTTGGCTGCAGTCCCTGTCTGCGGTGATCTTGGAGCCCAGGAAAATAAAATCTGTCACTACCTCCATTTCTTCCCCATCTATTTGCCAGGAAGTGAGAGGACCAAATGCCATGATCTTAGTTTTCTTAATGTTGAATATCAAGCCAACTTTTGCACTCTCTTCCTTCACCCGCATCAAGAGGCTCTTTAGTTCCTCTTCACTTTCTGCCATTAGAGTGGTATCATCTGCATATTTGAGGTTGTTGATATTTCTCCCAGCAATCTTAATTCCAACCTGTGATTCATCTAGCCCCGCTTCTCTCATGATGTGCTCTGCATATAAGTTAAATAGGCAGGGAGACAGTATACAGCCTTGCTGATCTCCTTTCTCAATTCTGAACCAATCAGTGGTTCCGTGACCAGTTCTCACTGTTGCTTCTTGACCCACATATAGGTTTCTCAAGAGACAAATAAGATGGTCTGGGACTCCCATCTCTTTAAGAACTTGCCACAATTGGTTGTGATCCACACAATCAAAGGCTTTAGCATAGTCAATGAAGCAGAAGTAGATGTTCTTCTGGAACTCCCTAGCTTTCTCCATGATCCAGTGTATGTTGGCAATTTGATCTCTAGTTCCTCTCCCTCTTTGAAATCCTACCAGAAGTACAGGCAGGATTTCAAAGAGGGAGAGGAACTAGAGA
>NW_025335269.1:642147-772583 GCF_004798865.1 Varanus komodoensis
CACAATCAAAGGCTTTAGCATAGTCAATGAAGCAGAAGTAGATGTTCTTCTGGAACTCCCTAGCTTTCTCCATGATCCAGTGTATGTTGGCAATTTGATCTCTAGTTCCTCTCCCTCTTTGAAATCCTGCCTGTACTTCTGGTAGTTCTCGGTCTACATACTGCTGGAGCCTAGCTTGTAGGATTCTGAGCATCACTTTGCTAGCATGTGAAATGAGTGCAATGGTGTGGTAGTTTGAACATTCTTTGGCATTGCCCTTCTTTGGGATGGGAATGTAAACTGACCTTTTCCAATCCTGTGGCCACTGTTGAGTTTTCCAAATTTGCTGGCATATTGAGTGTAACACTTTTACTGCATCATGTTTTAAAATTTTGAATAGCTCAGCTGGAATACTGTCACCTCCACTAGCTTTGTTGTCGTTCAGACTTCCTAAGGCCCATTTGACTTCACATTCCAGGATGTCTGGCTCGAGGTTGGTGGCCACCCCATCGTGGTTATCAAGGACGTTAAGCTCTTTCTTGTATAGTTCTTCCATGTAATCTTGCCACCTCTTCTTAACCTCTTCTGCCTCTGTTAGGTCCCTGCCATTTTGGTCCTTTATCATGCCCATCGTTGCATGATACGTTCCCTTCATATCTCCAATTTTCTTGAAGAGATCTCTGGTCTACCCTATTCGATTGTTTTATTTCTTTGCACTGTTCGTTAAAGAAGGCATTCTTATCTCTTCTTGCTATTCTCTGGAATTCTGCATTCAATTGGGTTTATCTTTCTCTTTCTCCCTTGCCTTTCGCTTCCCTTCTTTCCTCAGTCATTTGCAAAGCTTCCTCAGACAGCCATTTTGCTTTCTTGAATTTCTATTTCTTTGGGATGGTTTTAGTTGCTACCTCTTGTACAATGTTGCGAACCTCCATCCATAGTTCTTCAGGCACTCTGTCTATAAGATCTAATTCCTTAAATCTATTTATCACCTCTACTGTATATTCATCAGGGATATGATTTAGGTCATACCTGAGTGGCCTAGCGCTTTTCCCTACTTTCTTCAATTTAAGCTTAAATTTTGCAACAAGAAGCTCATGATCTGAGCCACAATCGGCTCCTGGTCTAGTTTTTACTGACTGTATAGAGCTTCTACATCTTTGGCTGCAGAGCACATAGTCAATCTGATTTCTGTGTTGACCGTCTGGTGATGTCCATGTGTAGAGTCGTCTCTTGGGGTGTTGGAAAAGAGTGTTTGCTATGACCATCGTACTCTCTTGACAAAATTCTACCAGCCTGTGCCCTGCTTCATTTTGTACTCCAAGGGCAAACTTGCCTGTTATTACAGTTATCTTTTGGCTTCCTACTTTAGCATTCCAATCCCCCATGATGATAAGGACATCATTTTTTGGTTTTAATTCTAGAAGGTGTTGTAGGCCTTCATAGAACCAGTCAACTTCAGCATGTTCAGCACTAGTGGTTGGACTACTGTGATGTTGAATGGTTTGCCTTGGATTCAAACTGAGATCATTCTATCATTTTGGAGATTGTATCCCAGTACTGCTTTTCCTACTCTTTTATTGACTATGAAGGCTACTCCATTTCTTCTGAGCGATTCTTGCCTGCAGTAGTATACCTGATGGTCATCTGAATTCAATTCATCCATTCCTGTCCATTTTAGTTCACTGATTCCTAAGAGGTCGATGTTCAGTCTTGTCATCTCTTGCTTGACCACATCCAGCTTGCCTTGATTCATGGTTCTTACATTCCAGGTTCCTATGGAGTATAGATCTTTACAGCATCGGACTCTCCTTTCACCACCAGATACATCTGCAACTGAGTGTCCTTTCGGCTTTGACCCAGTCGCTTCATTCTTTTTGGCGCTACTAGTACTAGCCCTCCGCTCTTCCCCAGTAGCATATTGGACACCTTCCGACCTGAGGGGCTCATCTTCCGGCGTCATATCTTTCTGTCTTTTGGTACTGTCCATGGGGTTTTCATGGCAAAGATACTGGAGTGGGTTGCCATTTCCTTCTCCAGTGGATCACGTTTTGTCAGAGTTCTCTGCTATGACCTGTCCATCTGGGGTGGCCCTGCACAGCATAGCTCATAGATTTATCGAGCTACGCAAGCCCCTTCACCACAACAAGGCAGTGATCCATGAAGGAGGATAATAACATACTCAGAAAAAATAAATAAAAGGAGAAAGCAGGAACGAGCTAAAATGGTAGAGAAATTGGTGAAATGTGAACAAGAACTACAGGAAGATCCATCCAAAAAAGACTTTAAGGTACAAATGAATATTCTAAAACATAAACTGAACCTCCTGGATACAAACAAACTTACTAGGCAAATGAAACTGGCCAAAAAGAACTTCTTTGAAAATGCTAATAAATCAGGGAGATGGTTAGCTTATAAAGTAAAGAAGGAAAGAGAGAAGAGACTAATTAGCAAATTGAAGGATGGAGAAGGACGACTGCAAGTACAAATTATACATATCAAGAAAATAGTGCAAAATTTCTTTGCAAAGCTATACCAGAATGATGAGATTTCAACTGAGAAAGTAAACAAATGTATCCAAAAGGGAGACCCGCCAAAGTTACCGGAGAAATACCAAAAAGTATTGAATCAAGAAGTAACAATCACAGAAGTAATACAGGCAATTAACAGACAAAAGAATGACAAATCTCCTGGCCTGGATGGGCTACCAGCAGAGTTTTATAAATCCTTTGAAGGAATTTTCACTACACTTCTTAAGGATATATGTAATGCAGCATTGTTAAATGCTAAAATATCAAATACTTGGACAGAGGCAAATATCACATTAATACCGAAAGAAGACACAGACTTGACACAGATTCAAAACTATAGACCTCTATCTATAGACCTATTAAATGTGGATTACAAAAGTTTTCCCTCCATAATGGCAGAAAGATTGAGGAAGTATTTAACAGACTTTATTCACTCAGATCAAAATGGTTTTTTACCTAAAAGACAAATGAGGAATAATATGAGAACTATCTGGACATCTTAGAGTATTATGAGATACATACAGAAAAACCAATGGCACTGTTATTTATGGACACACAGAAGGCTTTTGACAATGTTAACTGGCAATTTATGAAGGAACAACTAGTTCAAATGGAGTTTGGTGAAAGTTCATTAATGCAACATTAAGCATCTATCAAAAGCAGTCTGCTAGGATTATAATCAATGGAGAATTTACAAATATTATGTACAAGGGTACAAGACAAGGATGCCCACTATCACCACTGTTGTTTATATTGATCCTAGAAGTGTTAAACAGAAATATCAGGGACGATATAGACATTAAAGGTACTAGAATCAGAGATGAAAGCTATAAACTGCAAGCATTTGCAGATGACCTAGTTTTCATAACTGAGGAACCCTTAGTAACAATGCCTAAACTCCTACAAAGGATTGAAGAGTATGGCGGGGTTACTGGGATGAAAATAAACAGAGAAAAGATGAAATAGTTAGTAAAAAATCACACACCAGAAGCAGAGAAAAACTCTGGTGGAACAAGTAGACTTTCAGATTGTTAAAAAGGTTAAATATTTGGGAATTTATCTTACAGCTAAGTGTACCACTCTGAAAGAAGACAATTATGATAAACTATTTAAGGAAATTAAGAGTGATTTGGAAAAAATGGGCTAATTTGCAATTATCTTTGCTGGGAAGAATAGCACTAGCTAAAATGAATATATTACCAAAGCTTTTGTTTCTATTCCAAATGATTCCCATAAAAATTGATAGAAAATTTTTTGATGATTTAAATTTTCAAATCTCGAGATTTATATGGAGAAAGAAAAAACCAAGGATTAAACTAAGAATACTTCAGGAGGCTAAAGAGAATGGGGGCTTTGGTCTCCCTGATTGGATGCTGTATTATCAAGCTTCTGTTTTAACGTGGCTAAAAGAATGGATAACCTTAAGAAATAAGAGAATCTTGTATCTCGAAGGGCATGATTTGCAAATGGGTTGGCATGCTTGTATGCGGTATGAAAAGGGTAAGGTACATGGTTCTTTTTTAAGTCATTATATTAGGAAGTCATTAATGTCAGTGTGGGAAAAGTTAAAGACAAAATTGTATAATAAATTACCAAGATGGCTTTCACCTATGGAAGCTCTTGTATATCCAAATGCATTGAACTTTGAAGCGATCGTAAGATATGACGACATTTTGGATAATGGTGGAGGACTGAAATTGAATTGAACAAGGATCTAATATTTCTTGGTGGCATGAGGTGCAGATACAATCGAGATATGCTAAAGACTATAGAATGTGGGGCTTTTATAAGGATTTAACAGCATTTGATCAGGTGATGCTTAAATCAGATGAGAAAATGGTTAAAAGACTATGTAATTTCTTACTAGATAGGAGAATGGAAGATGAACAGGTTAAGGAAACTATGATAACGTGGGCACAAAACTTTGGATATAATATTGAATTAGAAAAATGGCAAAAGCTGTGGGAGAGAAATATTAAGGAAACATTAGCAACTTCATATAAAGAAAACTTGTATAAAATGTTTTATAGATGGTATTCGTTGCCAAATAGACTAGCCAAGATGTTTTCAAATATGTCAAATGGATGTTGGAAATGCAAACATAAATTGGGTTCCTTCTATCATATGCGGTGGACTTGCGATAAAGTGAAAAAGTATTGGGTTAAAATACATAAATGGCTTGAGAAAATGTTACAAAAATCCTTAGCTTTTAAACCTGAAGTTTTCTTATTAGGCATTATACCTGTTGATATTAGTAAACAAGAAATGTACTTGATTTTACACGTAATTACTGTGGCGAGGATTGCATTTGCCCAACACTGGAAAAGTGAAGAACCACCCACCAATGAACTGATCCTAAAAAAAATCAGGGATTGTGCAGAAATTGACAGATTAACTTTGTCATTGAAGGAGAAAGATGATACTGATTTCTATCAAACCTGGGACTCTTTTTATTATTGGCTAGAGAAACAGGGCTTCGTATAGATTCAAATATTGTTTTAAGTTAACATAAAAAGAAAAAATGTGGGGGTTGACCCAGCAGGTCCAATGTTTCTGATGACTGATGTTGTTTTTAGTTTTTCTTTGTATTAGGGTTATTTAGAATAAAACTTATTAAAAAAAGAAATTCATTTTTAAGTTGAATGTGTATGTAAGTTGGATCATATACAATCAGCCCTCCACTTTTGCAGGGGTTAGGGAGTACAGGACCCCATGAAAATGGAAAACTGATTATCTCTAGGGCCACCCTCCCCTCACCAATTCACCAGTGCCTCCTCTTTGCAGCAAGGAAATACTGGAGAGATTTCCCTCTCTGGCTGGGCAGGCAGGAAGGTAATGCTTTGGAGGCCTTCTTCTCTCCCCTTTTGCTCCCCCCCCCCCCCCGATAATGATTTCCTGCAATATTTCTTTTCAATGAACAGACTGTAGGGCAGTTGTTTTGTAAGCACGGGTTGTTCATAACTCAGATGCTTGTAACTCGTATTCAGCTTGCTAATACAAAAACTCCCATGTTTCTGTTTACTTCAGTTCTCCATCTAAGGACTCTACTGTATTTTTTTGCTAAGAATGGAAATAAAAGTTAATGTTAAAATCCCATACATACCTACTCTGACAAAAGACCCATTAAGCTGGTGCTTACTCTTGCCTTAAATAGGCTTGTACCATTTATTGGCTACCCTCCAAAATTCTGTTATCACAAGAAGAAGAAAAAACTATCTGTAGCATGTTCTTGTTCACTGAAGGTGAAGGTGCTAAGTATATGTAGCATTGCCTGTATTAACATTCTATGGTTCTGTCTACTAACCAGAGCAGAAGGGAAGGGGTTAATGTCCTTCCTGTCCCTGCATTCCTTTCTCCTCATCTGGAAAGGCAAAACATTCTAAAGGAAAGGCAAAAAAGCCTGTTTGTCATCTCCCCCAGCCCCACTCTCCCATCATGACTGGAGAAGCTGTATTCCTCCTCTCTGTTCTAACCAGCTAACAATGAAGCAAGAAATCCTGGATGAACATAACATGCAAGTCACATATGGATTGCTTTTAAGTAAATACACTTTCTTTACTTTTGTTAAAAAGCCTCTTAGTGTGGATTCTAAGAAATCCAGGTGCAGCCAACAGCCTCTTAACTAAATCTGCTGTTAAATGCTTATCTCTACTTGAACCTGCATATAACCAAATATACAGCAGTTTTCCAACATAAACACACCAGAAGGCCAGGTTGCTTATCTGTAACTGTCATTCTTTGAGTGGTCATCTGTGCATTCGCACATAATGGGTACTGTGCGTGCACAGTGCCTGTTGCCGGGTAGAATACCAAAGCTTCAATGGATTTTGGCGGGAACTCTGTACTCCCCCCCTTGGTGCTATATAGAGCGGAGCGCCCGCCATTTTCCCCAGTCTCTGGAGACCGGCAGATCGCCCCCTAGGAGGCGTGTGGTCGACTCGAGGAATCACTAGAGGCAGGCTACCGTCCCATCCTCTGACACTGAGTGGGGCCGGTGGGCGGGTTGTGTGACTGCACAGATGACCGCTCGAAGAATGACAGTTACAGGTAAGCAACCTGGCTTTCTTTTTCGTGGTCTCTGTGCATCACACATAATGGGTGATTAGCAAGCTAACTGACTGGAGGTGGGTCGGTCGTCAGAGGAGGATGGATGAGAGGACGGCCCGTTTGAAGGAGCAGTCCTGTCTGGCTCGAATGTCAAGTCTGTAATGCCTGGTAAAGGTGCAAGGAGTCATCCATGTGGCAGCCTTGCAAATGTCCGGTAGTGGGACGCCTGCTGAAAAAGCCGAGGAGGCAGCCACGGCCATGGTAGAGTGCCCCTTGGGGGCGATGGGGAGTTCCAGCTTGGCTAGCTGGTACACCAGTTCGATGGTTTGAACGATCCATTTCGAAAGCCTCTGGGCGGAGATGGCAGCGCCCTTGTCGGGATCGGAGTATTTAATGAAGTGGCGCTTAGTCTTTTGAAAACCCTCTGTGCGTGATCGATAAAAAGCCAGGCATCGGCGCACATTGAGAGATTGAAGGGATTTCTCTATCGGGGTGGATGGAGTAGGGAAGAACGCTGGCAGAATGATGTCCTGGCTGATATGAAAGATTGTAGCGACTTTAGGGAGGAATGCTAGGTCGGTTCACAGGATTACCTTTTCCTTATGGAAATTGAGGTAAGGTGGGTCTACCCGCAGGGCAGAGAGCTCGCTCGCTCTCCTCACTGAAGTAATGGTAACTAGGAAGGCCACCTTCCACAATAGCAATTTCAAATCATTCGTAGCTAGAGGTTCGAAGGGGGCTCTGGTAAGCACCTGGAGAACCACCGACAGACTCCAGGTCGATACCGACGGTCGGGTTGGTGGGTGGAGATTCTGTAGTCCTTTGAGGAAGCGATGGATAAGCGTGTGGGAGAATACAGAGGATTCAGCTAGGGGACCACAAAAGTGGGAAATAGCCACTATGTACACTCTAATCAAAGTGAGTTTAAGTTCATCTTGGTGTAGGGAGAGCAGGAAGGAAAGGATGTTATCGATGGAAGCAGAGTTGGGGGCAAAGTGGTTGGTTTCCGCAAAGGTGGTGAAGCGTTTCCATTTTGCCTCATACAACCGGCGGGTGGACAGTCGTAGGGCGGATTGCAGGATGAAGGTGATCTTCTGTTGCAGTGAAGTTGGGCCAGAGGAGGCTCAGGCAGGGTCGCTCGGTACCGACCATGGGTCCGATGCCAACGGATGAGGAGCAGGCATCGGGACCAACGGGCTTCCCGGAACCTGGGGTAAGCAATCGGGAGCAGTCAGTGAAGGAGCCACGCATTGAGGTTGAGGTTATCGAGGTCGGGGTCGCCCCCCTCCCCTGTGTGATCAGGTGAGGGATCCACGGTAGATGGAAGAACGTATGACGGGAGAGGTTGAGGACGGTTGGGAACCAGGGTTGTCGGGGCCACCATAGTGTGATAAGAATGTCCCGTGCCCTGTCGCGGGTGGCCTTTTCTAGGGTACAGGTGATCAGCAGGATTGGGGGGAACACGTAGAGGAAGGAGCCCAACCAACTCACCATCATTGCGTTGCCCCATGAGTTCGGGCCTGACCCTGCCCTGGAGCAGTAAGTCCCGCACTTCAAATTGGAGGCCATTGCAAACAGGTCCAAGGACGGAGTACCCCAACAGGAAAACAAGTCCCTGCAAATCTGGTCGTCCAGTTCCCATTTGTGGGTTGACGACATCTTCCTGCTGAGAGCATCTGCCTCCCCATTGTCCACCCCCGCTAGATGGATCATGAGTAGGGAAATCCCCCTGGGGATACACCAGTCCCAAATCTGCAAGACCAGATGGGCCAGCGGTACTGACTTTGTGCTGCCTTGTTTGTTTATGTAGAAGATGGTGACTATGTTGTCAGAGGCTACCTGTACTGACCGGTTCCGAAGGGTAGGTTTGAAGGAACGTAGCACCTTGAACACTGCCAGTAGTTCAAGAAAATCGACATGCTCAGATTTTTCGTGAGCCTACCAGGTGCCTTGGGTATGTAGGTTGGAGCAATGTGCTCCCCAGCCTGTGAAGGTAGCGTTGGTATGGAGCAAAATCGAGGGTTGCTGCTGGTGAAACGGAACGCCCACTGTAAGGTTGTTGGTGTTCATTCACCAAGACAGAGTCTGGCGAACCGAGGCGGGAGGTAGGAGTGGTCATCTCAGGGAGTCGCAAAGAGGCTGGAACACGCTGTTCAACCACAGCTGAAGTGGTTGCATCGTCAGTCTGGCATTCGGGACGACTGTGATTGTCGAAGCCATGTGTCCTGGGAGCCTTTGGATGGCTAATGCCGGGGTCTGCCTGCCCTCCTGAACCTGTCTGACTGAGGAGCAGAGTCTTTCCATTCGGGCCCGTGGAAGGAACGTTTGTGCCTGAACTGAATTGAGTTGTGCCCTGATGAACTCGATGACCTGTGAGGGAGTAAGACAGGATTTCTCAGCATTAATACACAGTCCAAGGCCCTCCAGGAGGGTGCATGTAGTTTTGATGGCTGAAATAAGGTGATCCCGGGAGGAGGAGACAATAAGCCAGTCATCTAAGTAGGGGTAAATTTGTACACCTTGTAGACGAAGGTGGGCGCAGACCAAAGTCCTGCACTTAGTAAATACCCTAGGAGCTGTGGCAAGTCCGAAGGGGAGAACATTATATTCAAAAATATCGGATCCAACAGTAAAGTTGAGAAGCCTCCTGTGGTCCAGGTGGATGTCGATGTAGAAGTAGGCATCCTTTAAATCTATGGAAGTGAACCAATCTTCTCTCTCTAGCAAGGGGAGGATATTTTGCAGGGTGGTCATGTGAAATTTCTTAGTTGTAATAAAGGCATTGTCACCCCTTAAATTAAGTATGGGACGTAGACCACCATCCCGTTTCGGTACCGTAAAGTATCTGGAATAGAAGCCATGAAGTCCGTCGGAACAGGAGATTCAGCGAATCACTCCTTTATGGAGTAGCTGGAGTACCTCCTCTCTGAGGACCTCCGACGGAGCGGTGTAGTGTACTGGTCCCGAAGGGGGCACGATATCAAACTCGATTTTATATCCATTCTCAATGATGGAAAGTACCCATTTATCCGATGTGATGACCTCCCAAAAGGGGAGCCGGCTTTGTAGCCGGTCCCCAAAGGGAGGGGGGAGGGTAATGGAGAGAGAAGATTAGCTCGCACAGCCCGTCATCGTTGCTGCTTATTGGCAGGTTGGTGGCGACGGCCCTGTTGGTATTGCGTGGCCGGTTGTCCACGGTTGCATTGTTGGCGCGGTTGGCACTGTTGGCGCAGTTGGTAGCGATGATAGGGCTGGTATCTCAGGTAACGAGACTGAGGCCACTTACGACAGCTTGAGTTTGGAATTTCCATCTTCTGGGCAGTAGCTCGAGCATTGTATATGTGCTCAAGCTTATGGCCCGTGCGGTCATGGAAGAGACCTGAACCGTCAAAGGGCATTCCCTCAATCCGGCGCTTGGTCTCGTCAGGGAAGTTTCAGGAGCACAGCCAGGCATGTCGATGGAGGGCGATGGGACCAACAAGTGCGCGGGAGTCACAGTCTACATGGTGTCGGGCTGTGGTAAGTTGTTGTATGGAGAGCTGCATAGCTTCCCGGATGAAGATGCGGGCCAAGTCACGCTGTTGTTCTGGAATAGATGAGGTGATGGATTCCAGCCGTTGCATCAGGAAGTACTGATATCTGGCCATCGTTGCCTCATAATTTGAGATCCGGAGACCCAGTCCCATGGCCACATAGATGTGTTGCACCATCAGGTCTATTTTCCTGCCTTCTTTGTCTCTAGGGGTTGAGTGTTCCCTGTTGTCTTGCCCCTGGGAAGACTCAACCACAATTGAATTAGGTTTCGGGTGGCTCAAGAGGAATGGAATATCCTGTTCCCAAACCTTATAAATGGACTTGTACCTCCTGGATGTCAGGTGGGGTTGGCTAGGAAAAGCCTAAGTGTCCTCCACAGCCTCCCGAAGTGTGGTGATAAGCGGGATGGATATGACTGACGACTGTTCTTTACGAACGATGTTGTAAAAATGGTCTTTGTTGGTGCTGGGTTGATGCTTGACCTCGATTTCCAAGGACTGAGTATGGCAGCTCATGAGTTCACCGAATGTGGCGTAAGATTCTTCAGGGGACCCAGGGCCTTGGGTAGAAATGACCACGCCGGGAGATGTAGAGCATCGATCCAAGTTTTCCAAATCCGAATCGTAAAGGTAAGACGGGCTGGAGGAAGACTGGGCTGGAGATGGTGGAGGACGAGAAGTGCCGGTACCGAGGTGGAGGGCACTTCAGTCCTGGCCGGCTGTGGTTGGTGACTGCGCTCCGGTGGCATGGGATAATAGCCATGCGGAGGCGGATATCCCCAGTAGTAGGGCCAAGGAGGTTCGGGACTTTCGTACGGCATCAGAACCCAACTCCTGGTAGGCTGGCCCGAAGAGCGGTGGTAGCAGTGGGGCTTGGCCAGTGCAGGAGGCCTTGGAGATGCCTCGGGTGATGAAGGCATCGGCGTGAGAGAACGGACTGGCTGGTGGCTTGCCAGCGACCATGGAGGGGAGTCTTGGATTTCCCCATCAGACATCGATCCATGAACGATGGGTTCGGGGGGATCCAGTGCCACAGGAACCACAGACTCGACCCTCTGGGGAGATCCGGGTGGCGTAACGTGCATCAGCGCCATAGGTGTTGAAGGCATCGGGACCGACGGAGCCATCTGGACCGATGGAGCGGTCAAACCCAAGTCTCGGTGTGGTTCCGGGGCAGGTCTATGATGTTTGTGGCTGGCCTTGTCAGTTTTGTCCTTCTTAGGCTTTTTCGGGACCGACAGATCCCCTTGGTCGGTGTGTTTCCTTTTCTCCTTTTGTTTGAGGAGAAATGGGAGGAGTGAGAGATCTCCCTGGAAGCAGCTCCCTTGGATGGCGGACGACGGGAGGTTATCATAGAAGGACCAACCAGCGTAGCCTGGGCAGCAAGTTCCTCAGAGGCTATCAGGGCCTGATCCCAAAGGATCTTCCTCAGCCGATTTTCCCGATTTTTTCAGGCTTGTTTTGTGAAAGCCTGGCAATGTCCGCATTTATCAGTGTGATGCCCCTCTCCCAGGCAAAGAAGACAGAGCTCATGCGGGTCTGTTGGAGACATTTTGGCCCCGCATTTGGAGAACTTTCGAAAAACCACGCACTGAGCCATCGGATAAAGGGATAGCAAAGAAGGATAGTATGAAGGTAAGAAAGTTTTAAATTTCTTTTTAGTAAGAAAAAAAGGGTTGTTTAACTAGAGAAGGTAAATGTAATAAAACTTGGATTATTTCAACTGGGAAGAAGAGAAGAAAGCAGCGAGCAAATAGATAAAGAGAGATGAACGGCTCGAGGCAGTGTGATCGGCGGTTGAAAGAAGACTGGGGAAAATGGCGGGTGCTCCGCCTTATGTAGCACCACAGGGGAGGGGTGCGGACTTCCCGCCAAAATCCATTGAAGCTTTGGTATTCTACTTGGCAACAGATACTGCGAAGGCGCAGTACCCATTATGAGTGATGCACAGAGACCACGAAGAAGAACCAAAATTGAAAGCCTCAAAGAATAAACAAGTGGGACTTTATTGCTTAAACATGACTAAAAAATGATCCAACAGTTTATAATTGTGCTGTAATTCTTGGATTTTTTTTTAATGGGTTCTGCCTAAGGATCACCTGGCAGATTTTGGAACAGTAAAGATATGGAGACCACTCAGCTCACATACAAGCTTAAATGCAGGGCTTTACCAGGCACGTACAATGGGAACTATTTTCATAAGAATCCAAAAACATCCTGGACAGCCAGGCTTGCTCTTTGGCGGGGCAAAAATGATAGAAAGAAGGCTTTTTTCCTCCTCCCTCATTTGTGTATTCAACCAAGTCTGTAAATACATAAAATTCTGGCCGGTTATTTCAAGACATTTTGTTGCTGCTCACAGTTAATTACTATATCCAGCAAAGGGCTTGCAGTAGTTTCTCTTCCAGTAAACACTGTAAAGATGAACCCCTGCACATTGTTTCTGCAATATGGGGGAAGCTGGTCATTGCCTTTATCACAACCTGCTATCATCTGACAGTGCCTGTATTTATTTATATAAATTTGGCTGGGGTGAAAGCCTGCAACTTGCCCAAAGTCACCCAGTTGGCTCCATGGCCGAACAGGGACTAGAACTCAGATTGCCCAAGTCCCAGTCCCAAGCTCTTAACCACTACACCACACTGGTTCTCTGGATTTTACTTTATTTTTACAGGATATTTTACTCTGGATCAGAACTTGGCCCTCTCCATGGGCCAGTTCTGCTAGGACTCTTCCTACAGCCTGTCTGTGTCATAAAAGAAGGTGACAGATCCTTAAAAAACAAAACAAAACTGCTTTTGCTGCCTGTGCCCCTTATGGCCCACATCTTTGGGTGGCACAACACAAAGTTATTTGGATTTGCTATAGGAGGCACATGGAATCTCATGCCCATATACCAATGGGCAGTGCCTGGCAGTGGTGACCCATGCACTGGTAACTTCCCAATTGGACTACTGCAACGTGCTCTGCATGGGACTGCCCTTGAAGATGGTCCAGATACTTCAACTGGTTCAGAATAGAGCTGCCAGGTTGTTAACAGGGACCGGCAGGTATGAATGTCGGTCCTTTTCCACCTACACTGGCTACCAGTTGAAGTCCAGGCCAAATTTAAGGTGCTAGTGATGACCTCTAAACCCCTAAATGGCATGTGTCCTGGATACCTGAAGGAGCACCTTCTTCCCTATCTGCCCTCCTGCCCCTTGAGATTTGAGGCAGAGGTCCTTCTTTGGGAGCCAAGCTTGAAGGAGATTAGGAGGGTGACTACCCAGAGAAGGGCCTTCTCTGCGGTGGCACCCCAATTGTGGAATTCAGTCCCCAGAGAGGTTTGCCTAGTGCCGTCACTTTATTCTTTTTGGTACCATGCTAAAACGTTTTTATTTTCTCAATATTTTAAGATCTGATTGTTTTAATTGGGGATTTATTGTCAGTTGGAAATTTTATTAGGACGCTGTGTTTTATATTATTTTAAATTGTCTTATTGTTAAACCATCCCGAGACACGTGTAAGGGACGGTCTATAAAAGTTTTAAATAAATAAATAAGGCCTGCCAAGGGTTCAATCTGGCCCTACAGAATTCCTTAGATTGCCCTTTGTTATTTGTAAACTGTCCAGAGTGGCTTGGGCTATAGGGCAGTATAGAAATGGAAGGAAGGAAATGTTCTCTTGCCTTGACTCCACCCTTTCCCCCAATTGCTTGTGATTTGGCAGCTTCCTGGTTTTGTGCAGTTTTTCCTCCATTCTAAAAGATGTGTCTTCCAATGTGTCTTCTGAGGCTTAGGTAATGCTTTAAACTAAAATATGTTTGTATTCTATTTTCATCTCTTTTCCCTTTTCCTCTAGCTCTGCCAGCTGCAAGCTTCACCAAAATTGAGTTGAACACCTCCTGTTCTACAGCAAGTACCCAAGAACAATTAAAGTTAAAAAAGAAATAAATTATGAAGTGTGGGATGGCACATTTGAGAATAAGAAAAGACCTATGTAGAAAAGGCTATCTACCTAATTGTTAATCATATCTTTCTGATGATAGCTACAATTTTACCAATTTCATAATCACTAGCAGGTTCCCTTGGATCGAATTTTCTCATATTCATAGCATCTTGTGATGCAAGCAGCTTGGAGGAGGAATAAGAAAGTATGTGCATTAACTTTATCCAAGAAAAACAGCATGAATGGTGATAATGGATGGCTTCCTAAATTTTATTCTGTACTCCTCATGGAAGAGTGGCAAAAAAACTAGTTTCTTATGTATTTACCTCAGAGTAAGCTCCACAGATCACAATGGGACTTACTTCTGAGTAAACATGCCTAGGAGTGCATTGTCAGAGCTGCTGCTAGGCAACTACTCCCTCTGTCCCTTCCAGGGGAAGAAAGGAGGTAGAGCAGAATATGAAGAAAGGATCCATTTTACTGGTAAACCACTGCAGAGGGAGCAGGACTTTGTGTGGATTCAGCAAAATTTACTCATTTATAACATCCTTTCCCAACTTAATGCCCTTTAGCTCAAGGCAGAGTAGTAGTTTGAGAAATGCTGAGTGTTAGTATTTTTAGCCCACCTAACCAAGGCTAGAGGTGGCTTCCAGCCAAACATAAATAATATGATTAAAGAAATAAAATCCAATTAAGAACAATAAATGAAATGCACAACAGCAATGCCAGAGTACAGTGCCTACTTAGTAGTCGCAGGTCTTCCAGAAGAAACATAGAAACATAGCGAGTCAGAAGGGGTCTCCCAGGACATCTAGTTTGACTCACAGCTCTAGATGGCTCCACTTATGTAATGACCAACATGTGGTTGTCCAATCTTTCCTTGAACACCCTCACTGATGTGGCCTCCACCATCTCCTGTGGAAGCCCATTCCATATCCAGCCGTCAAGGTAGATCTCCCACAATGTGCTTTGGGGAGAATACAGGAGCAAAATAATCATTTAACATCTGTGCCTGTTCTCTTACATCAGTTATCAGATTCCCTCCCTCACTTTTAAGCAGTCCCTCCACCTGTCTTCCCTTCCTTTTACTATTTACATAAGAATAGAAGTCACACAATTTACATCTCCCCTCTAAAGCAACCAAAGAGTGTCACATCAAACTTCATCAGGTCATTCCTCACTCTTGGAGGAAATGCAGTGAAGGCTGGCTCCTTGCCACAGATTACCTCACCTCATATAGAGTCAGCACAGATACTACTCCACAAAAATTAAGTAGCAGCTGTGCCTAAGCTATCAGGTGCACATTATTTTAAAAGCTATGGACAAACTAGACAGAGGAAACAGTGATCTGAACAAAGCCATGTTAATAAGATCTTCACAAATATACAGTAAAGATTTATTTGAATCAATAATATTAGTATTTCCGTTGCTGCTTCTCTGTGCCAGTTGAATATAGCACATATTAAGCCCAATAATAAGGCTTACAATGAGATTGGAAATCTTCCTGTTTCCTATATGAATTTTCGAATGAGTTGGTTTCAAGCAGTGGAACAGAATGCAGATGTCAGACAGCTGGGTAACAAATATTGGCCGCAAACAATTCTATCTTATAAAAAAAGTTAACATTTCCCAGTTACATCCTAAATGGGAAGGATAGTGGGAACAAAACTCCAGACTATGTTACTTATATATATACAAATATTTATATGCTGCCTTTTGAGAGGGCATAGCCCTTACAAGGTTGATAACTTAGACATGAAAATACAAAATATTATTATAAATGAATTATAAAATGCAATTTAAAGCCAATATAATATAAAGTTGAACCTGTCAAATGGCTGCTTGGAATTGTAGCAATTAAAAAGATTTGAAATGGTCTAAGAAAATATGATTTGTTTTTTGAGGGAATGATCCTGTGACCCCTGGACATTATCTGAGGGCCATGAGATAGCTTGATAGCTAAGGTGGGAGACAGTGCTCCAAACTCAGAGCTGAAAACTGAAGCTCCAATCCCGCTCCCTGGCCCTATGCTGGCTGTTTCCCAAGGCTGGGAAAGCAACTTTGGAGAAAAGTTAAAGGGGGTGTTCCTGAAGGCAGGGAGGGGCCAGGACTGGGATGGCCAAGCACAACAGCAGCTGAAGCTTCTCCAGCCTCCTTCTCTTTTCCTCCAACATGCCCCAGCTAGATGGCCCTCAAATGAAACTACAGAACAAGAGGAGAGGCAAAGATTGTCTTTGCTCCTGCTCTGCACTAGATGAGCCTGAGCCTCTGAGATGGAGGCTCTTCCTTATTCTGGCTGGACTGTGGCCTAAAAATCACTGCTTGCAGAGATGAGGCCATATGCACCTCACAAAGAAGAAGTTTTACAATCTGGAGCTATCACAGAAAATACCCTGTTGGAGTTCAGAGGCTGGGCCAGAAGACCAGAGCAGGAAATGAAGTATCATTAAGACTGACATAGTATGCATTTCCTAGCAGAGTTCTTAGGCAACAACAGAAGAGCAAGCAATTACCAAATGAAAGGTTCAAAGGCAGAACATATGCTTTGCCTGCATAAAGTTCCAGGTTCAATTTTTGGCATCTGTAGATGAAAGATCCCCACCTGAAACCCTGGAGAGCTGCTGCCAATCAGAGTAGGCAGTATTTAACTAAATATATCAGTGAACTGACTCAGTATAAAGTAGTTCCATATTTTATTTATGTAGGTAAGGAACAGGACTTCATAAATATTCATGGAGAACAATGCTAAGCCCAGCCCAGATACCAGCAAAGAACTGGAGCTTACTGAAAATGCATGAAGTCACAGTGGATTAGTTTAATGCTCCTGCTCCTCAGAAGTGTTGATATAACTTGTTCTGGGGATTCTGTCAAGTGTCTTCTGACTGAAGGGAAGTCTTCTGGGGCTTGTTTTGCTAGCATAAGGATTGGGCCCAGCATCTCTGCAATGAAGCCCTTAGCACTATATTTGACTCAGTTTGGGAAGGAGCAGGGAGAGGCCTTAAGAACAATAAATAGGTGAGAATAACTGTAATATTATTTTAACCCTTCTGGAACCACAGGAATGCAGGCTTCTACTGTAGGGAAGGTAGTGGTTGTGGGAATTAGGGATCCAAGAGCTACATTGCTCCTGTCTCTTCATTTGATGCCTAATACAATGTTCTAAGGGACTGGCCACCAGGAGTGCCAGTGTGTGGAAGGAGCTGTCCTGAAGTTGGGGTTGGTAGTCTGTCCAGCTTGAACAGGGATGGTTGTAATCCTGCTGACTAATTCTATGTCATCTTCCATTTATGGTGCTGTAACCTGGAAAATGCACTAGAGTTTAGAGAACTATCATTAAACTAGGAGCTCCCTCCCCCGCCAAACATCTGCCACGCTCCGCGGCTCGGACCATCACCTGCCGCACCACACCGCGCTGTCGCCGTCGCTGCCGCCGCCGCCGGACTGGGGTGGAGGGAAGTTTAATTTTGTACTGGGGGGGAAATGGGGAGTTTTTGATTGTTTTTATAATTTTATTGTATTTTAATTCGTTTTTATGGAGTCGTCCCTGGCCATGTCGACATTTGTGCTTCCTGGGGAGCGCGTGGGCGCCACCACTGGGCTGGTCATGGGCAATGGACGTTACAGCGGTGGGGGCTTAACGTGTCCGCGTAGAAGAAGGAGGAACAGATGGCTGACACCTGTCCCTCCTTCTGGTTCTGCCCCCAGCCAGGCGGTTCCAGGTAGTCTTGTCAACCGCCCCTCGGGCCTGACGGTGCTGCTGCTCAATGCCAGGTCGGTCCACAATAAATCTTCCCTCATCCATGACTTGATTGTGGATGAGGGGGCCGACCTGGCTTGCATAATAGAGACCTGGGCGGGAGAGGGGGGGATGTCGCCCTCTCTCAAATGTGCCCGCCTGGGTATCTGGTTCAGCACCGTTCACGCCTGGAGGGGAGGGGAGGGGGGGTCGCTTTGGTTTACCAAGCCTCCATCTCCCTCACGGGACTTCCGGTCCCTTCGAGGCCAGGGCTGGAGTGCCTCTACTTGGTGTTGGGCGACTGAGACAGATTGGGGATTCTGTTGGTGTACCGTGCACCCTTCTGCCCAACAGTCTCCCTGCCTGAGCTGACGGAGATCGTCTCGGACCTGGTGTTGAGGACGTCCAGGATGTTGGTCCTGGGGGACTTCAATTTCCATGCCGAGACTGGTCTGACCGGGGCGGCTCAGGACTTCATGGCCTCCATGATGGCCATGGGGCTGTCTCAATATGTCACCAGCCCGACCCATGAACATGGACACACTCTGGACCTGGTTTTCTCGACGGGGCAGGAAGAGGGTGGTCTGAGGGTGAGGAATTATGTCTGACACCCCTGTCATGGTCAGATCACTTCCTGGGGAGGTTTGTGCTCGAGAGCGGCCACTCCCTCTGTAAGGGTGCAGACCCAATTGTGTGGATCCACCCCCGGAGCCGGATGGATCCGGATGGATTCCTGAAGGCCCTGGGGGAGTTTCTGGCTGACAAGACTGGTGCTCCTGTCGAGCCTCTGGTTGAACTGTGGAACGGGGAGATGACCAGGGCTGTTGACACGATCACTCCTAAGCGTCCTCTCCCGCCGGGCAGAGTCCACTCTTCCCCCTGGTATACACCTGAATTGCGAGCGATGAAGCAGGCTGGGAGACGGCTAGAGCGTAGGTGGAGGAGATCACGGGATGAATCTGACTGAACACACTTGAGAGCCCATTATCGGGCCTATGCTGTGGCGGTGAGGGTGGCGAAAAAGAAATTCTTTTTCTCATTGCCTCCTCAAAATGCCATCCGGCGGAGCTTTTTTGAGTGGTGCAAGGCCTGGTTCGTTCAGGTCCTAAGAAAGATCTGGTTCCACCCTCAAAGGCCCGCTGTGATGACTTTGCCAAGCATTTCAGGAAGAAAATTGCTCAGATTCGTCACGAGCTAGACTCTACTAGTGACTCAGAGGTTTCTGGGGAGATACGAATGCCACCGTCTGGTCCAAAATTAATGGATGAATTTCAGTTATTGCGACCTGATGATGTGGACAAGGTGCTTGGACGAGTACGTCCCACCACTTGCCTATTGGACCCTTGCCCGTCTTGGTTAATAAATAACTCCAAGCACGGGATTGGGATCTGGATCTTGGAAGTGGTTAACGCTTCTCTGAGGGAGGGTCAGGTACCTGCCCCTTTAAAGGAGGCGGTAGTCCAACCGGTCCTGAAGAAAGCGTCACTGGATCCAGAGATGGCCACTAATTATAGACCAGTGGCCAACATCCTGTTTCTGGGCAAGGTGTTGGAGTAGGTGGTGGTGGGACAACTCCAAGCTCTCTTGGGTGAAACTGATTATCTGGACCCATTTCAGTCCGGCTTCAGACCCAGGTACGGTACTGAATCTGCCTTGGTCACTCTGTACGATGACCTGTGCAGGGAGAAGGACAGGGGGAGTGCGTCCCTGTTGGTTCTTCTGGACCTCTCAGCAGCTTTTGATACCATCGACCATGGTATCCTTCTGGATAGGCTTGCGGGATTGGGGGTTGGAGGCACTGCTTTGCAGTGGTTCCGCTCCTATCTCAATGGCCGATTCCAGAAGGTGGTGCTGGGGGACTACGGCTCTGCGCCATGGCTATTCCATGGAGTACCGCAGGGGTCCATTTTGTCCCCTTTGCTGTTTAACATCTACATGAAACCGCTGGGAGAGGTCATCAGGAGGTGTGGGCTGCGGAACCATCAGTACGCTGATGATACCCAGCTCTACCTCTCAATTTCCACCAATCCGGGTGAGGCAGTGGCTGTGCTGAACTGGTGCCTGGCTGACATAATGGGCTGGATGATGGCCAATAAACTGAAGCTCAATCCAGACAAGACAGAGGTCCTGTTGGTTGGCGGATCAGGCTTCAGTGAGGGTGAATTGAACCTAGTCCTGAATGGGGTTGCACTCCCTCTTAGGGACAAGGTCCGCAGCTTGGGAGTGCTCCTCGACCCAGAGCTTTCATTGGAAGCTCAGGTGACAGCAGTGGCGAGGAGCGCTTTCCTCCAGCTTCGGCTGATCCACCAGCTGCGCCCCTACCTGGAGTACGACTGCCTGGCGACAGTGACACACGCATTGGTGACTTCCAGCCTTGACTTTTGTAACGCGCTCTACGTGGGGCTACCCTTGAAGACGGTCCAGATACTTCAATTGGTTCAAAATAGAGCTGCCAGGCTGCTGACGGGGACTGGGCATTATGTTCACATGACTCCAGTCCTCCGTCAGCTTCACTGGCTTCCCATTGAAGTCTGGGCCCAATTCAAGGTGTTGGTGATGACCTATAAAGCCCTAAATGGCTTGGGTCCTGGTTACCTGAAGGAGCGCTTACGTCCATATATACCCGCCCGTCCCCTGAGATCTGCGGGAGAGGCCCTTCTCCGGGAACCCTCTGTGCAGGAAATTAGGAGGGTAAGTACTCAGAGGAGGACTTTCTCTGCGGTGGCGCCCAATCTATGGAATGCGCTCCCCAGAGAGGTCCACCTGGTGCTGTCGTTGTTTTTCGGCGCCAGGCGAAGACCTTTTTATTCAAACGTCATTTTAACTGTTAATTCTATTTATTTATTTTATTCTTCGGCCAGGGCGACTTATTTTATATTGTTAACTTGTTTTATATTTTTTTTGTATAATATTTTAATTGATATATTTGTGAGCCATCCCGAGGCTTCGGCGAATGGGGCGGCATAGAAATTTTCTAAATAAATAAATAAACTGTGCTGGTTTTGATCCTTTGTCTCCCTTGTTTGTATGGGGCTGGGGAGTTAACTCTGTACCCTGAGGCCACATATTTTTTCTGTAATTTCTACATAATAAAAGTGAATTGATTAGAACTACAATGACCAGCCTGTCTATGGAAGGAGGATGGGAGTGGCATCAGGCAGACTGGACTTCCCTTTCCCAATCTGTCCCTTCCATCTTCGTTCCAGATCCTTAGTAATCCAACAAAACAGTCATGAGCAACTTTCCTCTGTGGGGAGATTCTGAGATACAATATCTCTGAAACAGCTCCTCCATGTCTCACTGTTTTCCAACCACAGTTAAACTTCACCAGGCTGACACAAAGTAAGCCACTCTGGTTACCTGACAAAATGTAGAATCAGGGCAGTATGTATGATGAGATCCTGCAGGAACTGCCCAGAGTGCTTTGGCTGTTGGGCAGGATGGAAACTTTTTAATGTAACATTGACCACAAAATTCAGCTAAGAAGAGCTCAGCTTTCACTGAAAAAACGAAAGCAAGATTCTATCTAGCCTTTGGCTATGAAGGTATGCTTGAAAATGTGTGGGCAGCACCTGGGGAAATTGCAGTGCCTAGGGGAAAAGCAACTGCTGAATAAGATTTATAGTGGCAAGAGGGTGGAGTTCATTCCTTGTATAGCTCACTGCCATTTCCTGAGTAACAAAAACAAAATGAATCATGGAGAAAAGTAACAAAAAAGACACCCTCCAAACCCCCCCCCACAGTTCCCCATAGAATAATGCAAATAAGAAATTATACAGATTGCACAAGTCAGCTTTCCTTGTTATCGTAAATAACTTGTGTTAATCTGGCTTCATCTGTAACACATCTCTTATACTTACGAACTTGTCTCTAATGTGGATTGAGTTTATCAAAAAGCGATTAACAAGTAATGGAAGGGGAAAGAGCACATGGGGAGTTCTAATGAGTGAAAATCTGACTGATATTTGAGTTTATTAATGTGCGGGACATTGGTCTTTTCAATGCCATACTTGTACAATTTGATTTATGCATTTATTTTAGATACTGAAATATTTTTACACTACCCTTTAGCCTCATGAATACTAGCACAGTGGAGAAATGTAACTATAGCATTAAAAAGACTCAAGTGTATCATAATCATCATAAAACACAGGTAGCATGAAATATAATAAAAGGGTGAGTCAATTAAAATGCACAGGGAAACAAAAATGGTTTAAACTGGTACCAGAACAATGGCCTTTTGCACCTCCAACATGGGGAGGGTGTTCCCTAGTTGGAGTGCCACAACCATGAAGACACTTTGCTTGACTGACATGTAATGTACCTGAGGTACTTAAAGAACATCCTCCACTGATTATTTTAAATCATGGTATAGGGCAGCGGTCAGCAACCCGCAGCTCCGTAGCCGCACGTGGCTCTTGAATCCCTCTGCTGCGGCTCCGTCGCCCAAAATACGCGAGGTTCCAAGTTACAAAATAGCAATGGGTGATGATGAGGCATCCACTCAGGAACGCTGCGCTAGCAGTTTAAGTAAATTGCGACATTGGAGGGAAAGAGCGGAACAAGCTTCCTGCAGGCTCTCATGTTACACGAAAGGCTGCTGAAAAGATTCTCTTTGTCCAAATGTAATCTCCTTCCTCTGAATGTTAAAAGCTGTGCTTGGGACCTGTCACAATTCACATCACTTGACTGTTTATCTGCTAATCAGTCACTAAACACACCTATATCTCTGGCACAGCCGCCCGATCTGCAGATCCGCGCCAATATACTGAGCTCCCCCTCCCTAGGCCAACCATGGATAAATCGAAGAAAAGTTTCTGAAGAAAACCAAACGTTTAATGATAAGTGGGTAGTTTCATTTGCTTTTACTGCTCATGAACTTATGGGGTTTGCTGTTTAATGCATGCAGCCCTTTAGCACTGACTTTGACTCTGCAGGAAGCTGTTCTCCTATTCAAAATATATGAAAGGAGTCCTACTAGTTTATAATGAAAGATTAAAAATAACAGTTTTTAGTGACTGAACAAGAGCTGCAGCTAAATCATAATGAAGATATACATAGCATTAAGGTAAAAAACGATATATGCAGTGTTATCTTCATTTTAGATATCAAAAGGGTTTTGCAGCTCCCGGTGTTTTCTTTTGTGTGGGAAACAGGTCCAAATGGCTCTTTGAGTGTTAAAGGTTGCTGACCCCTGGTATAGAGAGATCCAATCCTGTAGTGAAGTCCCAAATTAGGGCTTTAAACACCAGCATCTTGACTTGGGCTTGGAAGCAGATAGCCAGCTCTTGTAATTCCTTCAGAATTAGTGTAATACAATTCGACCTGGGTGTACTGGTTATAGATCTGGCCACCACATGCTGTACTGGATGAGGTTTTCAGGTAAACTTCAAGACAGTCCCATGTACAGTGCAGTGCATTAATCCAAATGGAAGTGCAGCAAAATTATGATCAGACTATTCCCTTCCAGGAATGGTTGTAGCTGGTGAACCAGCCAAGGGTGTTAAAAGGCACACCAAGTTATAAGAACCTCTAAGTGACACATCTGTAGAGACTGGGCTTTTCTCTTGCTTACAGACTATTCAGATAAATTCATTTGATTCTGAGCAGGAGACAGAGAGGCAAGAGGGAGAGGAGGACTTCACTTATTCAGAGGCATCCAGTGAAGTTTCTCAGGCCGAGCATAAGAAACTGCTTGCTTTACAAGGGGCAGAATGGTTTTGGGGCTGAAAGGGGGAGCAGATGCAAGATCCAGCCCTTGACCAGTAAGATGATGATGGGAGAAGCATGTGACCCAATTAGAGGGTCCCTGGTATCTGTGCCATCTAGCTCTCAAACAGCTAGCACCACCCTGATGATGGAGTCAGAAGCTTTATTGAAAGAGAGGGACAGAGGGCAAGTTTTCCATTTGGATTCAAGGTGTTGAGAGTTGCACCCTTCCCTCTTTACATGGGTAGATGTTTCTTTCTCAACTTCAGTAGAAGACTGTTTAGAGTTAATACTCTTCAGTAACCTGATAAGTTTCAATAAAAGAATTGCATTTCAAAGGGTTTGTCTTGTGTTTGATAACAGAATAAAAAGAAAGGACCAGCTCATGACAACATCTGTCCCTTTAAGAGGAGTGTGTCCCACACTAGAAAGTGTACTCCCAGTTCTTGGACATGAGGACTGCCTACCCAAAGGGCCACCACAGTAGACTTGACACTCAAGAATTCATTAACACCATTCTTTAAAGTTCAGTGTCAAGTAGCGGCATGCACAAATTCTGTCCCTGTTGAATTAATTTCTTCCTTCAGAATTACTAGCTATACTATGCTAACACTTGTAGCATCCGGATGAACCTTAAGTTTCTCTGTTTATTTTCAGGTAAGTGTGTGGGACTAGCCTGAGCAAGAAGGTGGATAAAACAACTTCACTGGAAGCAACACCTTTCGCCACACTGTCTCAAATTTGTCCCCCACTGCCCCATTTATGCTGGGGCTAAAAAGAGGCAGAAAAACACCTCCCTTGGAAGCAATGAAGATGCACTCATTTGTGAAACTAAGGCTCTTGTCAGAATCCTTATCTATTGATTTATACCATAAACAACAGCTGGTGGTAGAGATATACTAATGCTTCCTTGGGAAACAAAACTATTACTTTCAAGAGAGAATCAAAGTTGTTTGTCAGGTCTTGTGAGGTCAGGGTCCTATTAACGGAAAGCCAGCCTTAAAAAAAAAAAAAAAGGAAATATAGCGACACTGTGTATGTGGGGAGGAGTGTCTTTTCCTAGCATTAATTGGTATAGCTAATATTTCAAGTTTGCTGATGGTTACAGTAGCAATTGGATTGTTTCCCATGGCACCAGCTCTGCCATAATAGCCTGGAGGAATTTTTAAAAATTCTGAGGCATTGTATCTTGTTTATTGAAATGAATTGCAATTGCTGAATTGAATGGCTATTTAATTCAACAAAAATTTTGATATATTGCATCGTGTGTACTCTTTGATGTGAATATTGTTCTTCTGACAAAACTATATTGATCTCCCTCCCCCTATTAGGTGCTTTGGGAAAGAAAATGAAAAATTGGGCAGGGAGGCAAGGTGGCTGTCTGATTTGGCCACAAGTTAACGTAATGGAAGATTCCAAGTTTTGGTGAAGCGAAAGTTCAGGGATGGGTGGGAGAGACAGCAAGTTCAGACAGTCTTCTTTTCACCTTCCTCTTTGCCACAGAGAGGAACCTGAGTCATCCTTCCACTCTACCTACTGGGTTTTGACATATACATTGTGATTGAAGACAAAAGCTGATGATCAATTTCCTTACAATACAATTACAGGGTTTAACAGTTCAGTGCTAATATATATCACTTAAACAAAATAACAGAGGCTGTGAGTCACTGAAGTGACAGGATTGAATATGAAACCTCTAATTACACATCTAATCAGTGACTATTTCTGCACTCGTTTTAGCACAGGGACATAATTTTGCAGCTAGCACAAGTCATGACCCAAGAGGCAGTTAAACAGCTGTGTAAATTAAGAGGTCTGTTTTTTCTTTACACCAGCTCAC
The DNA here is from genome assembly GCF_004798865.1 of Varanus komodoensis. Taxonomy (NCBI): domain Eukaryota; kingdom Metazoa; phylum Chordata; class Lepidosauria; order Squamata; family Varanidae; genus Varanus; species Varanus komodoensis. The sequence goes on from NW_025335269.1 coordinate 667,447, forward strand.
AAATAGAAGTCTTGCAGTCTAGTAATAGGAGCCATATATAAACTGACAATACCAGCTTTGTAAATAAGCCAAGAGAAGTTACTGTTCCATACAAATAAAAATTCTCCCACCACTTCAGTGGTATGTTGTTGTATGCTCACTTGTTCAGTGAAACCTCTCCAAGGTATGAGGGGGGCAGAGGTGCTGTGGTATGCTCTGGACTTACACCTCTTGTACTTTGGACTAGAAGTGTGTGTTCTGAGGAGTAGCTCTAGGTGGATCTCAGATTGGATATCAGGAAGTACTTCCTGGTGGTTAGGACTCCTAAAGTATGGAATAGGCTTCCACGGGAAGTGGTGGGGGCCACATCAGTGAGGCCATTCAAGGAAAAACTGGACACCCACATGTTGGGTATTACATAAGCGGAGCTGACAGGAGCCAAGAGTCAGACTAGATGTCCTGGGAGACCCCTTCTGATTTACTATGTTTCTATATCTCTAGGGTTACTGGGCAAAAAACTGGGAAGTGAAAGAGTCTCATTAAAAACTGAGAATTCCTTTGCATTGCCTCTGACATGCTTAGATGCTCTGAGCAAAATGAGGATAGCAGTGCCCTTTGGGGGCAATGGAGGCAGTGGACATTCTGCAGGTCCGAGAGTTCCAACTAAATGACTAACTTTACCAGCCTCTGGGCCCGCATTGTAAAAATTTATGCTTCCTCTGTGCCAAGAGTCCTCAAACTACAGCCCACGGGCTGGATACGGCCTGCCATAGTCATTTATCCAGCCTGCCTCAGGGCTTTTGGACTCATATAGAGAAAACAATCTCTGAGTGAGTCCAAAAACTCTGAGCAGGCACAGGCATACTCTGAAACTCTCTCAGTTTCAGAGACTAGCAGAGAGCCAGCGCATGTGCAGTTGAAGAGACCTGTTACAATTTGGCACATGCCTCTGCCACGGCCTTCTCTGGGCAAGTTGCCGCCGTCAAGCAGCTGCCATGCTGCTTCCCCCCATGGCGGGGAGAGGCGGAAGGCACCCCACTTGGTCAGCCACGGCCCCCTCCCTCGCCTCCCCTCCCCTCAGAAAGCAGTTATTACCTCCCTCCTCACAGCCCTCTCCCAGCTGGGGGAACAGCCCCTGCTCACCTTTCTGGCCTCCTGCTCCCCCTCCCAGAGCCAGAAGAGCGCCTGCGAGGGGAACTTCCTCCAGCTCGGAAGCAGGGCTGTGGGGAGCCGGGAAGGTCTCAACTGAGGCAAGCGCGCCTTCATGGCTCCCCCTTGTGTTGTGCTCTCCCTTTTGGCAGGTGGCGCAGCATCATCTTGGGCTTTTGCTGCAGCCTGAGTGAACATTTTTTAATTTTTAATTATTTTTTAATTTTAATTATTTTTTAATGTGCAGTGTGCATAGGAATTCGTTCATATTTTTTCAGACTATAGTCCACCCCGCCCCAACAGTCTGAGGGACAGTGAACTGGCCCCCTACTTTAAAAGTTTGAAGACCCCTGCTTTATGTCAATAAAACCTATTGTCTAACCTGTCTCTTTTTGATATAAGGTCAAGTGCTCTCAAGTAATAGAGCAGCCTTTCCCAGGTACCTTGGTACCTTCCAAATAGTTTGGATCACAACTCCCAGAATTTTTTACCCTTAACCCTACTCACTGAGGAAGATGGGAACTGAAATCCAAAACATCTAGAAGGTCCCAGGTTGGGGAAGGCTCATGTAGAGCAATCCCATATCACTCAGTATCTTTCCTGGGATACAAGACAAGTGAAACAAAACAAGGTATGAGTCTATCTAAATCCATATCCATTAGGATAGTGGTGCTTTTGAACAAGGCAAATGACCTCCAGTTCTTTATTTTTCAAATCCAGAATGAAATTCTGACTGTTAATAGATCTAAGCCAGCTGCTTATAGCAGTGAATAGTTTATGTATCACCTTAAGACATATTTGGCAGAGAAAGTGGATACGCTAGATGAGGATGGGGGATGAAGTACAGTCCAAGGGCACAAGCTCTGTTGTGCATGGATTGTGCAAGGCAGACAACTTGCTCACATCATCTGCAAATCCAATCACAGAAACTCAGCAGCACTGCCAGAGGTGCTTTGCTAACTCAGATTATGTATTTATATGCAAGGAATATTTCAGAGGCACTCCCATCCTCAGTAGTGTTACATCTGCCTATCATACAATGAACTATTTAGTAGGTTCTCAGCTGTGATGCAGGAGCATCAGCATGCATTTGACATTACTTTTCTGTATGAAGCAGAGAACACCAAGGTCTGCTGTCTTACCAACTACAATTGTCCTTGTAATATTTTCTACAAATATTTGGTTCTTCCTTATGCAAAAGTATGTGAATAATACATATAAATCTACTATGAACAACTTCATATGTCACAACATCCCAGCATTTGTGTTTTTCAAAATGTGCTGTAAATGTGGCAGCATGCTGGTATAGCATGGTTCTAGTTAACCAATTGCTCCTGGGGCAAGTCAAGATAGCTGAACAACTCTGTTTTGTCTCCTGGCTTGTTGAGGGAGAGACAAGCTAGTTTCTGGATCACATGCCATGGCAAACAACACAGGGAAGAGCCATTAACAATCCGTTTTTAGCATAAGTAGTATAGCTCCCGCACCAGGTAGGCCTGCTATTACTGCTTTCCCATCTAGAGTGGGGGCTCTGGAGAGCCCCATCAGCCACCCTCATGCTGAGGCATTTGCGAATGGGGCTCTCTTTCTGACCTCTGTTAGCTGCACAGAGAGTCACGCAGCCAAAAGAGCCAATGAAGTGATGGCAAGAGACACTGGCAGGGGAACAGGGTGTGCTGTAGCAGCAGTACCACTGGAATCATGTGTTCCTTCTCACCTTAGGCAGCTGCTTTAAAAGTAAGCACCAGTATTATTTTGAAGTGAACAGGCAGCCAAAGTAATAGTTTCAGAACTGGTATAACATGATTCCACTTAGCCAAATCTGACAAAATCCTCACTCCAGACAGACTTCAAGGGCAGTTTCTTATGTAACTCCTCACAATAATCCAAAGAGTTGTGAGAAGGTTTAAGGAAAAGACCAGAGTTCAAATCCCCCTGAGGTGTACTTGAAGATTCTAAGTTTGTTATCTGTCAGCCTAACCTACCTTACAGGGTTACTGTGAGGATAACAACTACCCTGCTCTCTTTGAACAAAGAGCAAACCACTTAATATGATTTTTTTTCACATAATTTGAATGGATTTTCTGGATTTGGATTTTCTGTTTCAGGCATCAAGATGACTTGGATCCATGCAGAGATTATGCTTTCATCACTATAGCTTTCTCAGACAAAGTAGTAAAGATGTCTATAACACGTAACATAATCATCTGCTATATCTGGGCATCACATGCCTATCAATCTTGAGCCTGTCAATCTGGAACTGCCATCCTTCACCTTCAGCTTGTACATCCCCCTTTATCAGGAAGGTTGATGATCTTATTTTGGGAGAAGACTGAGCCACAGTAGTAATTCAGCACTTCTGCCTATTTTTTGTCATCTGTTATAATTTTACTCTCTACAATGAGTAGTTGAACTCCCTTTTTATCTGCCTTTTATTTTGGACATATCTGAAGTAGGCCTTTGTGTTGCTTTGTCATCCCTTACTAGCCTCAGTTTATTTCTAGCTTTAGCCTTCCTGATGCCATCCCTGCAATTCCATGCTACCACAATCACTGCCTTTGAGAAATCATGGAAGATAGGTGAAGTAGCCTAGCCTTGGAAGGCTTTGGCAATTATAGGCAGCCTATAAATGCATGCATGCATGCATGCATGCATGCATGCATGCATAAATAAATACCGGGGGATGACTGGAGACGGGCTAATGTGATCCTTAGGAAAAATTCTGGAGAAAATTATGTAATAGTCAGTCTGCAAACACCTTGAAAATAATGCATTGATTACAGTGAAGCCAACATGGGTTTCTCAAGAACAAATCCTGCCAGACTAATCTGATTTCATTTTTTGACTGGGTACCCTCCCTGATGGACTGTGGGAATGCTGTGGACATAATCTATCCTGACTTTAGCAAAACTCTTGAAAAGGTGCCCCACAATATCCTTATTAGCAAACCAGCAAAAAGTGGACTAGATGGAACAACTATCAGGTGGATATGCAACTGGTTACATAGTTGGATTCAAAGAGTGCTCATTAATAGCACCTTCTCAAACTGGGGCAAGGTAACAAGTAGGATGCCGCTGGGATCAGTCCTGGGCCCAGTGCTCCTCAATATTTTTACTGATGATTTGGATGAGGATGTGTAGGGAAGAATTATCAAATTTGCAGATGACACAAAACTGGGCAGGATAGCTAATACACTGAAAGACAGAAATATGATTCAAGGAGATCTTGATATATTGGAACACTGGCCTGAAAACAACAGAATGACATTCATTACAGACAAATGCCAAATTCTGTACCTTGGAAAAAGAAACGAAATGCACTGCTATGGTATGGGGAATACTTGGCTGAATAATACTGCAAGTGAGAAGGATCCTGGAATTGCTGTAGATCCCATGTTAAATGTGAGTCAAAAATGCTATCTGATTGCGAAAAGGGCAAATGCTAATTTAGACTGCATTAATAGAAGCATCACTTCCAAAACATGGAAAGTACTAACTCCCCTATACTCAGCACTGATCAGACCTCATCTGGAACACTGTGTCTAGTTCTGGGCACAGCCATTTAAGAAAGAAGCAGGCAAGCTGGAAAGGGTTCAGAAGATGGCAACAAGAATGATGCAGGGACTGAAAACTAAGCCCTATGAAGAAAGATTGAGGAAACTGGGCATGTTCAGCCTCAAGAAGACTAAGCAGTGGTATGATAGCACTCTACAAGTACTTGAAAGGCTGTCACAAAGAGAAAGGACAGAATCTCTTCTTGATCATCCCAGAGTATACAGAATAACAGACTCAAGTTTCAGGAAACCAAATTACAACAAATATTTTCTGATGGTTAGAGCAGTTACCTAAGAAGGTTTAGGCTCTCTCACACCAGAGGAAATCAAGATTTTTTGGCTCTTGCCTCTTGGCAGAGCAGTGGAGCAGCAGAGGCAGAGACTGGGAGAGAGTGCTGAGGGAGGCCAGGGGACTTGTGAAGACAAGGTAGGAGCTGGGCAGAGGAGCAGAGGGACAGGAGCAGCAGAGAGGAAGGGAGCAGGGCCAGAGAGGCTAGAGGGGCCAGGAGGAAGCAGAAGGGTGGGGCCACCAGCCTGAGAGGCTTATAAGGCATCGTCCCTTGTCTGCGGCCCTTAGCTGTGGCCCAGGCTGCCTGGGGACTTCCTTCCCTGGGGGCAGGGTTTTTTTTTTTTTGTTTAGTTTTGTTTTTTCCTCCAATTTTATTTTTAAATTGTATTTTATTTTTAAATTGCATTTTATATTTAAATTGTTATTTTATTTAAATTTAAATTGTTATTTTATCCTTGTGTGTGTTTTTGGGTACTTGTCTGGGAGAACTGGGCAAGTGAGGGGTAGTTCAGGACAGACAAGACAGGGGACCAAAGTAGGGTCTCTGAAGGGTTCCCAATGGCAGACCAGGAGATGGCCTTGGTGGGAGTCACAGGTGTTGCTGTTTGCTGCGACAGCTGCAACACATTTGCCCTTCTCCCCCAGGAGAGGCAGGGATACACTTGCTCTCAGTGCAAATTGGTGACTCTCCTAGAGGAGAAGGTGAGGTTCCTGAGGGGCAAGAGAGCTCTCCAGGCCCCCTGGGAGAAATCCCCCTCCATACAGAGGGTTGAGGGAGAGGCCACAGGAGGAACAGCCGGGGAGACATGGAGGCATGTCACCCACAGGAGGAGGAGGCCAGCACAGCCACCTCCTTCTCCTGGTGCCGATCTGGAGCTGGGAAACGGGTTCTCTCTACTTGGGGAGGCTGGGGCTGATGAGGCCTTGGGGGACCAACAGGACCCCCAGCCTGGGACCACAAGCTGCAGGAGAGGCGAGGGCCAGGGCACGGCTGCCTACCACCACCGGGAAGAGATGCCGGCAGGAGATCGTCATCAGGGACTCCCTGCTGAGGGGCACTGAGGTGGCAGTGTGCCGCCCCAACCTTGAGGCAAGAGAGGTCTATTGCCTGCCGGACACACGCAGCCAGCATGTGAAGGATAGATTGGAGCATCTTGTTTGCTCTGGGGGTCACCAGCCGCTTCTGGTGATCCATGAGGGGACAAATGACATAGCCAAGCAGGGTGTGGTCAGGATCACCAGGGACTTCGAGGCCTTGGGAAAGAAACTCAGGGACCTAAAGGCCCAAGTGGCCTTCTCATCTATCTTACCGGTCTGGGGATTTGGGCCAGGCAGGGATAGGAGGGTCGCTGAGATGAACAACTGGCTTACGGTGTGGTGCCAGAAGGATTGCTTCGGGTTCCTCGACCACTGCACCCAATTTCTTGCCAATGGACTTCTGGCAAGGGACAGGTTGCACCTCACAAGGATGGGGAAAAAGGTCCTTTGGAGATGCTCTAGCAAGCTTTGTCTGGAAGACTTTAAATTGAGCCAGTCAGGCCCCCCAGAAACTTGTCTGCACTGGACAAGTATGGGGAGAGGATCAGGGCTCTGGGAGCAGGGTTTTAGAGGTACTGCAGGGACTGACAGGACTCCTACACAGAGGGGCCAGGTATCAGGGAGGATGGGAGGAAGGAGGAGGCTGGGAACTCCAAATAAAGGAAGCTGTGGGAAGGAGTTGAGGTGAATCTACACCAATGCTAGGAGCATGGGTAATAAGCAGGAAGAGCTTGAAGCTCTCCTGGGGATAGGAGGGTATGACCTGGTGGGGATCAAAGAAACTTGATGGGATGAAAGACAAGACTGGAATGTAAACATAGTGGGGTATCACCTGTTTAGAAAGGACAGGAAGGGAAAGAGGGTGGGGGCGCAGCTTTATATGTCATGGAAGGGATAAAATGCAGTGAGATAGAATGCAGCACAGATGGGGATTTGGTAGAGGCAGTCTGGGTGAAACTTAGGGGTTTTGACAGGGAAAGGGACCTGACAGTGGGGGTATGTTATCGCTCTCCAGGTCAACTTGAGACCACGGACGATGTACTGACAGACCAGATTCTAAGGATATCTCGGGGGAGGGACACTGTAATTATGGGAAATTTCAATCTCCAGTATATTAGTTGGAAGACTCACTCAGTGGTGACAGCCAGGTCATGTTGCTTCCTAGAAGCTATACAGGGAGGTTTTTTCACACAGAGGGTCCGAGAGGTAACGCGGGGAGGCAGCAGGACATCCTTGACTTGGTCTTGACCAACAGAGAGGAGCTGATAGATGAGGTACAGATTAGGGGAGCTCTGGATGCGAGATATCACTCTATCCTGTGCTTTGAGATCAGAGGAATGGGGATGTGCAGCAGGCCGAGCACTAGAAGCTAGGACTTCAAGAGGACCAACTTTGGCCAACTGAAGGCCAGACTGGGAAAGTCTCCTGGGATAGGTTACTGGAAGGCAAGCAAGTTGAGGAGGGGTGGATGGCACTCAAAAGGGAGGTTTTGGAGGCACAAGCCTTGACGATACCTCTAGTTAGTAAGGTGGGGGAGGCGAAGGTGAGTGCTGGAGACTTAGGGGCACAGATTAAAGTCACCCCCCCCAGTAGTCGAGGGGTTCCTCAGGGCATTGGACATTACAAAAGTGCCAGGCCTTGATGGGTTACACCCGAGAGTACTTAGAGAGTTGGCAGGGGTTCTCTTATGCCCACTGGCCTCCATTTTTGAGGCTTCATAGAGAACGGGTGAAGTTCCAGAGGACTGGAGGGTGGCGTCAGAGGTCCCAATTTTCAAAAAGGGTAGAAGGGACATGGGGAATTACAGATCAGTTAGCCTTACATGCATTGTAGGAAAAACAATAGAAAGGCTCATAATTACAACAATAATAGCAAGAGGGCGAACATGCACCTTTGTCTTTCGAGTTCCTGACCTCAACCTGTACTGTGACTACAACTTGGACTTGCCATTAAACCTTATGTTGCACTCTCATCTGAAGTTCTGTTGCCCTTGTCCCAGTGACTCTGTCTTGTTTCTGGCCACCTACAGCCCAGCCCCAGACCCTAACACATGCAACCATCACAGCAGATAGCACAGTCAGCATCTCAGGTTCCTGCCAAGTCAGAGAGAGAGAACTTGTGTGAGAGTTCAGGTGCAGTTCTGGAGTGCACCCATCATAACATCACTGTGAGAATGCAACTCTTCTCCTGGTTTTCTAAGCAGATGCAGCTACCAGAATACTTGCAATATCTGCCTCAAAGGAAGGGAACTGTGACACCTTGGTCACTGGCTCTGATTTGGAGGAGCTTGGTGCCAGCAAATGTCTCCTCTGTCAGCAGAGACTCTTGCATTCTGACAATGTGTGAGCCTTCATTGTGGCCATAGATGCTTGAGATGATGCCAGATTTTGCAGTACTTTCTACATGTCCTGCAGCACATTGGAGATAACAGTTGCAGAAATTGTTCTATAGTTTGTGTTTGGACACAGTAATAAAGAAACCCATTTCTAAAAAAAAGCTAGTACTTCCTCTGTACAAACTTGCTGACAACACTGAATAGCTTCCCCTCACTGATACCTTCACAGTAGAAGTCTATTACATGCAAAATCATCAGAGAAATGGTGCATGTTGCGAATGCGTTCTACCACTTTGATATCATCACGGTGGGAGACAAGAACAAGAATATGTGGCGCTTTCATGTGCTGGGATTCCCCAGGGCTGCAGGGGCACTCTCTGGTGGAGTAACAAGCACTACAACTGCAAGTGCTTTTACAGCATAAGCCTCCAGGTACTTGTGGACTCTGGACAGAGGTTTGAAGACACTTAAGCAGAGATTTCAGGGAGACATCATGACATGGATCCCTTTTGGAACTTACCTTGGCAGAAAAGCTAATAGATCCGTTAAGATGAAGGGGGCTTTACTTAGAATAATAGTGGATACAACCCTATGTTAGTGTATCATTCAAGACCTGGCTAGGAGGTTTCTAGATCTCTGAGACTTCAAGTCTGCCCCTTCAGATGGGAATCAAAATTATTTTGTACAAAGCTGAATTTATTTATTATACTTGTTCTCCTGCTCCTTCCTTATGTAGCTGGCTGTTCTTCATGCCCATAATTTTTATAGAAAGACATTACCTTCACAAGAGGAAGAAACAACTGTTAAACTGGTTTACGTAGGACTATGGTGTTGTTCATCCTACTGAAGGCATACACAAGGCTTTAAGACCTCTTACATGTATGTTAATTTCAGAAAGTTTTACATTATTCTGTTTTTCCAAGATTTGCTAAGTCATCAGGATTTAGCAGTTCTGCTTCTTTTCTCTCCTCTGTATACTGAGTGGCAATACATTAATCCCCAGACAACAGTGAAAGATGATGTCATCTTGTTATGAATATTGGAGGAAAAAATTGTGATGCCAGGAGTCTTTGAAACTCTGCTTAATGCATCACCTCATTTAGGCTAAAACAAACCTTGCAAAATTCAGCCTTCCTAGTAATCTTATCCTCATGTCTAGATTATTGTTGCCTGCAATATCATAGGATGTATAAGAAAATAAGAACTTTGAGTTATATTTGTTTATTTCAAAGCTTGTTTGTAAGATTGCAGATATTTTTTCTTTAGCCCTGCTTTTGAATAGCTGTTTCCCCTTAACTCAGCATTTGATTATCAGTGGTTATAAACAAGTCAGACAAGACTAGGTTTACCTACTATAAAGGTCATATTAGTTCAAAGAGGTGAAGAGGCAGTCAAGACATCTGAGGAAAGGCCTCAGAGGATTTCCTCCTTTGGCATTGATTAGATGAGACTACTTAATTGCAACTGAGATACATATAGTCAGCAGGTATGTTTTCCACATTAAGAGTAAAGGCTTGAAAGAAAGATTATTTAAGATACACCCAAATCAGCAGAAAATCCTCATTGTTTAAGAGGGGTGATCAAAGACTATGACTGCTGTGTATGAATCTTGGAGATAATTATAGGAGCAAGCAGGTTCTTCTACTGGAACATCATTGCTTTGAGATTCATGTAGCTATCAACTGTTCCTCATCTTGACTTCTCAGTTTCTTTGAGACAGCTCACAGAGATAAAGTGAATTGAAGAGACTTTGATTTTTAAAAGGCAATCTCCTCAAATATGCTTAGAAACCTCTTGGAATGTTTTTTGTTTGTATTAAATGCTAAATGCTGTTTAATACAAATGCTAACACTATTTGTATTAAATGTTTATTTAGAATTTTTGTATGCCATCCCATTCGCATGAGCCTCGGGACGGCTTACATACAATAAATAAACACAATACAAATAGTGCACATAAAATCCAGATGTTCAGTGCTGTCACACCATAATTTTTTGGCTTTGGTGCTATAAGTAGCAGTTATTTGTAGTATTTGTATACCACTTAAACATGATAAAATCTCTAAGTAATTCACATAAAAATATTAAAATAGCATTTAAAATACAAGAAAAATGCAGTATTCAAAACACTTTCAATTTCAAGAATATCTGAAAAAATGGAGCAGCATTATTTATTTAGTTGTAAGACAGGCAAAACCTGAGTGATCAAGTGCATTTTCAGGTACTTGAAAGATGCTACATTTTCTGCCTCCCAAACTGTACAGGGAAGGACTTGGCAAATGGTAGTTGCAGCTCCCAAGAGTAGGTTCATTACTGAAGTATTACGTGGTGACATTCTGTTAAGTTTTGGAATGACCAGCAAGGCCTCCTTTGATTATGTCAGCTGGACATACATAAGGGAAGGCACCAGGTACTAGGTACAGTGGTACCTTGGCTCACAAATTTAATCCGTTCCAGGACTCTGGTTGTGACCCAAATTGGTCGTGAGCCAAGTCAAATTTCCCATAAGGTTCAATGTAAATAAGGTTAATCTGTTCTGTAACTATTTTTTTATCACAAAAATCTGAAGCAAAGTGACAAACAAAGATCGCGGCCATCTCGCCCCCCAAGCATGATCGCAGCCATCTCCCCCCACCCCCCCCAAGCACAAGCGCGATCACGCCCATGTTTCCTGTATAAGCGCGACCACGATCACAGCCATAGACAGGCGCGATTGCGGTCGCCCTCGGGCAGGAAACACAGGCGCGATTGCAGCCATCTCCCCCACCCCCCAGCACAATCGCAGCCATCTCCCCACCCGAGTGTGCCCACGATCGCACCCGTGTTCCCTGCACGAGTGCAACCGCAGCCATAGACGTGTGTGATTGCGATTGTGCTTGGGCAGGGAACATGGATGTGATCATGGCCATCTCCCCTACCCACCAAGCACAATCGCAACTTGAGGCAATTTTTTTCTGAAATTTCTGTTCGCAACCTGATTTGGTCATGAACTGAGGCGTTCGTGATCCAAGGTACCACTGTATTGATTCCAAGTTGCTAGAGCTATGTATGACAATAGCATAACTTTGAACATTGTGGATACACAGTTACTTTAACACAGATGATATGTGAGCATAGCTGGCTGTCCTAGCTGCTGCATTCTGTAATAGCTGCAGCTTCTAAACCAAACACAAGGTGGACCATATTACAATAATCTAATCATGAGGTTATTAGTTCATGGGTTACCATGTTTAGATTCCCTGTAACCAGGAATGGGCATAGTTGGTGTACCAACCAAAGTTAATAACAGGTGCTCCAGGCCACTGAAGTCACCTGAATCTCCAATGAGAGATGGCTCCAGGAATACTCCAAACTATGTATCTGCTCCTTTAGTGCCAGAACATGAAAACAGTCCAATTTCCAGACCTGGGAACTGCCAACCAACAGGGCCTCTGTTTTATTAGAATTTAGCCCTCATCTAAGCCTTAACTCCTATAAATAATATTTTACTTTTCATATAGTAAACTCAGTTATTATACAGACCTTCTCTCAAGCTTTGATTCATATTTATTATCTATAGATAATAAATTCCTGACAGACCTATATATGTTCTTTATGGGTAACCTTAAAGACTTATGCAGGCTTTGCCCTCCTTCAGTGTGTGCCCTCCATGCCATGCTGCTACTGGGGGGAAAAAGCTAGGGAAAGAAGGGCACTGCTGTGCCAGAATGAGAATAGTTTACAGGCAGCCAGGTGCTCATGCTTGGGAGAAAGAGCGCCATGTCCCTATGTGATGATGACAGCCCAAAGATCTGCGCCCAGTGCCCCCCCCCCCCCGCACAGTCCTGCACACCCCAACACCCATGCTTTTGCCCCGAGAGCATATGTTGATGGTGGGTGGGGCATCCATGGGGGGAGGGGTGGAGTGGCAGGGGAGGTCTTAATTTGCAGGAAGTGATCCTAGGCCAGCAGTCTCAGGCTGGTGGCCAAAGGACACTGTCATTTGGGGCCAGGCAGGGTTGGGTTGGGCCAGGGATTTTGCTGGGCTGTACTGGCAGGGTGGGAAGTGCTGCCTATTTATTCTATTCTATTGATTCTTGTGGTGCTACAGAGACAGGGGCATTATTTCAATAGGGCTCTGTTTTTATTGGTTTGTTTAACTGCACTGCATCCCTGCCCAAATTTTAATTGTTATTGTATTTTATTATATCTGGCTTTAACTGGCTATGGGAGTTCCTGGGGAGTGGATGGGTACCCCCACTGGGGTGGTTATGGGCATGGGTAGATGTGGCACTGGGGGTTTAATGTGTCATTACAGAAGTGGGGGAGGTGCCTCGTATTTGCCCCCTCTTCTGGATATTCCTCCAACCAGAAGGTTCTAGGCAGTGATATCAGCTGGCCCCCAGGCCTGGTGCTGCTGCTACTGAATGCCAGGTCGGTCCAGAATAAAACTTCACTTATCCATGACTTAATCATGGATGAGAGGGCTGATGTGGCATGCATTAAGAAGGCCTGGGCAGGAGAAGCGGGGGGGGGGGCGTGTCGCTCAATCAGCTGCACCCACCAGGATATTGGGTGCAGCATGAGCCCCAACTTGAAAGAAGGGGAGGGTGTGTGGCCCTAGTTCACCAAGATTCAATCTCCCTTGTGGGGCTTCCTGTCCCTTCAAGGCCAGGTCTGGAGTGTTTCTACTTGGTGTTGGGTGAACAAGACAGATTATGGATTCTGTTGGTGTACCATGCATCTTTCTGCCCAACAGATTCCCTGCCTGAGCTGACAGAGATCATCTTGGACCTGGTGTTGAGGACCCCCAGGATGCTGGTCCTGGGGGACTTCAATTTCCATGCCAAGGCCATTTGGACCAGGGCGGCTCAGGACTTCATGGCCACCATGACAACCATGGGGCTGTCTCAACATGTCACCAGTTCAATGCATGAAAAAGGCCACACTCTAGACCAGGTTTTCTCAACTGGGAAGATGATGATCTGGAAGCATGGGATTTGACTTTAATCCCTTTGTCATGGTCAGGTCACCTCCTCGTGAGGTTTGAACTCAGGGTCAGTTTCTCCCTCTGTAAGGGTGCAGACCCTATTAAGATGGTCCATCCCTGGAGTCTTATGGATCCAGATGGATTCCTGTGGACTCTGGGGGATTTTACAGTTGATAAAGCTGGTGCTCCCATCAATGCCTTGGTTGACTTGTGGAATGGGGAAATGACCAGGGCAATCAACACAACCCCTCCTAAGTGCCCTCTCCCACCTTGTAGAACCCGCTCAGCACCATGGTATACACTGGAGCTGCAGGCAATGAAACAGGTTGGGAGACGACTAGAGCACAGGTGGAAAAATTCATGGCATGGATACCAGGAAGTATACAATGGCAACAGGGAGTGGTCAAATTTTAAGGGCAGCATGTGCAGCAAAAGTCCACATTTCTTAGAAAACCCAGAATAGTCATAAAACATTCCTTGTGTTATTTTGGATCATTAGAAAAACCAACATATTCTCAGCATCATTCTCACAAAAAGATGATGAGTGGTCTCATTAGCTTCAGGCTGCAATTCACATAGGACTGAATGTTTGACCAAACCAAAAATAAATCCTGCCCATAGCCTCACCTTCTTTCCAATATGCTGTTTTTATTTGCAGGAACCCCTTCATGGATCACTGCCTTGTCATGGTGAAGGGGCTTGCATAGCTCAATGAAACTATGAGCTATGCTGTGCAGGGCCACCCAAGATGGACAGGTCATAGCAGAGAGATCTGACAAAAGTCGATCCACTGGAGAAGGAAATGATAACCCACTCCAGCATCCTTGCCATGAAAACCCCATGGACAGTATCAAAAGGCAAAAAGATATGATGCTGGAAGATGAGCCCCTCAGGTCAGAAGGTGTCCAATATGCTACTGGGGAAGAGCAGAGGGCTAGTACTAGTAGCACCAGGAAGAATGAAGCAACTGGGTCAAAGTCAAAAGGACACTCAGTTGCAGATGTATCTGGTGGTGAAAGGAGAGTCCGATGCTATAAAGATCTATACTCCATAGGAACCTGGAATGTAAGAACCATGAATCAAGGCAAGCTGGACGTGGTCAAAAGAGATCACAAAACTGAACATCAACCTCTTAGGAATCAGTGAACTAAAATGGACAGGAATGGGTGAATTTAATTCAGATGACCATCAGGTATACTACTGCAGGCAAGAATCGCTCAGAAGAAATGGAGTAGCCTTCATAGTCAATAAAAGAGTAGGAAAAGCAGTACTGGGATACAATCTCCAAAATGATAGAATGATCTCAGTTTGAATCCAAGGCAAACCATTCAACATCACAATAGTCCAAGTCTATGCCCCAACCACTGGTGCTGAACAGGCTGCAGCTGACCAGTTCTATGAAGGCCTACAACACCTTCTAGAAGTAATGCAAAAAATGATGTCCTTATCATCATGGGGGATTGGAACGCTAAAGTAGGAAGCCAAAAGATAACTGTAATAACAGGCAAGTTTGCCCTTGGAGTACAAAATGAAGCAGGGCACAGGCTGGTAGAATTTTGTCAAGAGAATACGATGGTCATAGCAAACACTCTTTTCCAACAACCCAAGAGATGACTCTATACATGGACATCACCAGACGGTCAACACAGAAATCAGACTGACTATGTGCTCTGCAGCCAAAGATGTAGAAGCTCTATATAGTCAGTAAAAACAAGACCAGTAGCTGACTGTGGCTCAGATCATGAGCTTCTTGTTGCAAAATTTAAGCTTAAATTGAAGAAAGTAGGGAAAAGCACTAGGCCACTCAGGTATGACCTAAATCATATCCTTGATGAATGGATAGAGGTTCATGGATGGAGGTTCACAACATTGTACAAGAACTATGGATGGAGGTTCACAACATTGTACAAGAGGTAGCAACTAAAACCATCCCAATGAAAAAGAAATGCAAGAAAGCAAAATGGCTGTTTGAGGAAGCTTTACAAATAGCTGAGGAAAGAAGGGAAGAGAAAGGCAAGGGAGAAAGAGAAAGATACACCCAAATGAATGCAGAATTCCAGAGAATAGCAAGAAGAGATAAGAATGCCTTCTTAAGAATCAGGAAAGTCAATACAACCAGTAAATTGAATAAATAAGCCTCCACGTGATCTTCTTGCTATGCTGGAAAAAGAGAAGATAGTTGGGCTACAGTCTAAGACACATGATCTACTGCAGATATCACATCGTTCTAATCTAAACGAAGAAGCAACGGGCGGACATGATTTATTACATGATTTATTACAGGCATCTTTTTTTGTACGAGCGGAAAAGTTGGCACGATATGTGGAGCTATTGAGCAAGAGTAACCATCTAAGAGAGGCTTTGTTCATGTGGCCACATTTGAAAATTCTATTACAGGTATTACGACGTTATAATGTAAAAGAAACAGAAAGGTTTGGTAGAGGTGTAAAAAAAAAAGGAGAAAGGGGTCAGAGGGAATATAAGAACTTTCTTGTTATTTCAAAAAGGGATGACGTAAGTAGGTTGGTATGCTTATATGTAATGTAGAAAAGCTAAGCTACTGTGGTTGGTGAAGCATTAGTAATTTAGTTTAATGAAATTTTGGCTAAAAGATATTATAGATACTAGTTATCATCAAATAGACCAATTAATGATGCTTTTAAAGATGTTAAGTGGATATTTCTGATTTTATTTGTATCTGAAAATAAGAGAATTTATATAGGTATTAATAAGCACCAAATAGAGTTGCTAAGCCACTTTTAGAGATAAAAAGGGATGATTAGGCTAATTCAATATGGTAGGTAAAAACTTAACAATCTAGTTTAATGAAACATTGTTAAATGGATATCTCTGACTATATCTGTAATTGAAAATAGGAGAATCTACTATCTTAAAAAGCAATTACTTATATGGGTTGGCAAGTCTATATGTGATATTGTATGGAGTTAACTATATTTGATTAAATGGTGTGTAAGTTTAGATGCAACATTAGTAAGCAAGCTTAAAGAATCTTGGCTTAAAGTTATCACCAAACAGAGTAGTTAGGATACCTTTTGAGATGTTAAATGGTATTTTTTTTATGTTACTTGTAATCGTGTGAACTTATCACTGAAGAAGAAAGATGTTGTAATTTCACTCAACTCAGCGAAGCTTCCCTTAAAAAATGGTCAAGAAAAACAGGACTTTGTAAGAAAGGATGGGTTGATTTCACCGAAGAAGAAGAAGGAAAAAGGAAGATAGTGACTTCTATCAAATTTGGATTTACTTTTTTATTTGGCTGGAGAAACGGAAATTAGTTTTGATCTAAAGATGTTTTCATGTTTCTATAAATGGATTTTTGTATGATCATAGAATGTTAAATCTTGTAGGGGATTGATCCAGTAAATCTGATGTTTGCAATGATTGATGTTTGTAGTTTTAGTTTAAAATCTTAATAAAAATTTCCAAAAAAAGAGAATGCCTTCTTAAATGAACAGTGCAAAGAAATAGAAGAAAACAATAGAATAGGGAGGACCAGAGATCTCTTCAAGAAAATTGGAGATATGAAGAGAAAGTTTCATGCAAAGATGGGCATGATAAAGGACCAAAATGGCAGGGACCTAACAGAGGCAGAAGAAATTAAGAAGAGGTGGCAAGATTAAACAGAAGGACTATACAAGAAAGAGCTTAATGTCCCTGATAACCACGATGGGGTGGTCACTGACCTCAAGCCAGACATCCTGGAATGTGAAGTCAAATGGGTCTTAGGAAGTCTGAGCAACAACAAAGCTAGTGAAGGTGACAGTATTCCAGCTGAGCTATTCAAAATTTTAAAACACGATGCAGTAAAAGTGTTACACTCAATATGCCAGCAAATTTGGAAAACTCAACAGTGGCCACAGGATAGAAAGAGGTCAGTTTACATTCCTATCCCAAAGAAGGGCAATGCCAAAGAATGTTCATACTACTGCACCATTGCACTCATTTCACATGCCAGCAAAGTTATGCTCAAAATCCTACAAGCTAGGCTCCAGCACTATGTAGACTGAGAACTACCAGAAGTACAGGCAGGATTTCGAAGAGGGACAGGAACTAGAGATCAAATTGCCAACATATGCTGGATTATGGAGAAAGCTAAGGAGTTTCAGAAAAACATTTACTTCTGCTTTATTGACTATGCTAAAGCCATTGATTGTGTGGATCACAACAAATTGTGGCATGTTCTTAAAGAGATGGGAGTACCAGACAAGAAGTCTGGTCAAGAAGCAACAGTGAGAACTGGACATGGAACCACTGATTGGTTCAAAATTGAGAAAGGAGTTCGGCAAGGCTGAATACTGTTGCCTTGCCTATTTAACTTATATGCAGAGCACATCATGAGAAAGGCAGGGCTAGATGAATCACACATTGGAATTAAGATTGCCAGGAGAAATATCAAAAACCTCAGATATGCAGATGATACCACTCTAATGGCAGAAAGTGAAGAGGAACTGAAGAGCCTCTTGATGCAGGTGAAGGAGGAGAGCACAAAAGCACAAAAGGCGGACCTCTCTGGGGAGCGCATTCCATAACTTAGGCGCCACCACTGAGAAAGCCCTCCTCCGAGTAACCACCCTCCTAATTTCTTTCACAGAGGGCTCCCGGAGAAGGGCCTCTCCCACAGATCTCAGGGGGTGGCTGGGCATATATGGATGTAAGCGCTCCTTCAGGTAACCAGGACCCAAGCCGTTTAGGGCTTTATAGGTCATCACCAACACCTCGAATTGGGCCCGGACTTCAATGGGGAGCCAGTGAAGCTGACGGAGAACTAGAGTCATGTGAACATAACGCCCAGTCCCCGTCAGCAGCCTGGCAGCTCTATTTTGAACCAATTGAAGTATCCGGACCGTCTTCAAGGGTAGCCCCACATAGACCACGTTACAGAAGTCAAGACGGGAAGTCACCAGCGCATGAGTTGGTTGCGAGGCAGTTGTACTCCAGGTAGGGGCGCAGCTGATGAATCAGCCGAAGCTGGAGGAAAGCGCTCCTCGCCGCTGCTGTTACCTGAGCTTCGAGTGAAAGCTCTGGGTCGAGGAGCACTCCCAAGCTGCGGACCTTGTCCCTAGGAGGGAGTGCAACCCCGGTCAGGACAAGATTCAATTCACCTTCCCCGAAGCCCGAACCACCAACCAACAGGACCTCCGTCTTGTCTGGATTGAGCTTCAGTTTATTGGCCCTCATCTAGCCCATTACCTCGGCCAGGCACCAGTTCAGTACAGCCACTGCCTCACCTGGATTGGTGGAAAACGAGAGGTAGAGCTGGGTATCATCAGCGTACTGATGGTTCCGCAGCCCACACCTCCTGATGACCTCTCCCAGCGGTTTCATGTAGATGTTAAACAGCAAAGGGGACAAAATGGACCCCTGCAGAACTCCATGGCATAGCTGCCATGGCGCAGAGCCATAGTCCCCCAGCACCACCTTCTGAAATAGGTCATTGAGATAGGAGCGGAACCACTGCAAAGCAGTGCCTCCAACCCCCAATCCCGCAAGCCTATCCAGAAGGATACCATGGTCGATGGTATCAAAAGCTGCTGAGAGGTCCAGGAGAACCAACAGGGACGCATTCCCCCTGTCCTTCTCCCTGCACAGGTCATCGTACAGGGCGACCAAGGCAGATTCAGTACCGTACCTGGGTCTGAAGCCGGACTGAAATGGGTCCAGATAATCAGTTTCATCCAAGAGTGCTTGGAGTTGTCCCGCCACCACCTGCTCTAGCACCTTGCCCAGAAACGGGATGTTGGCCACTGGTCTATAATTAGTGGCCATCTCTGGATCCAGTGACGCCTTCTTCAGGACTGGTCGGACTACCGCCTCCTTTAAAGGGGCAGGCACCCAACCCTCCCTCAGAGAAGCGTTAACCACTTCCAAGATCCAGGTTCCAATCCCGTGCTTGGAATTCTTTATTAACCAAGACGGGCAAGGGTCCAAAGGCAAGTGGTGGGACGTACTCGTCCAAGCTCCTTGTCCACATCATCGGGCCGCAGTAACTGAAATTCATCCAATAATTCTGGACCAGAAGGTAGCGTTGGTGTCTCCTTTAAAACCTCTGAATCAATAGTGGAATCCAGCTCGTGACGAATCTGAGCAATTTTCTCCCTGAAATGCCTGGCAAAGTCGTCACGGCAGGCCTTTGAGGGTGGAATCAGATCTTCTTTCGGACCTGGACGAACCAGGCCTTGCACCACTTGAAAGAGCTCCGCCGGACGGCATTGTGAGGAGGCAATGGAAACAGAAAAAAATCTCTTTTTAGCCGCCCTCACCGCCACAGCATAGCCCCGATAGTGGGCTCTTAAGTATGTTCGGTCAGATTCATCCCGTGATTTCCTCCACCTACGCTCTAGCTGTCTCCCAACCTGCTTCATCGCCCTCAATTCAGGAGTATACCAAAGGGAAGAGCGGGCTCTGCCCGGTGGGAGAGGACACTTAGGAGCGATCGTGTCTACAGCCCTGGTCATCTCCCCATTCCACAGTTTGACCAGAGCCTCGACAGGAGCACCCATCTTGTCAGCCGGAAACTCCCCCAGGGCCTTCAGGAATCCTTCCGGATCCATCCGGCTCCGGGGGCGGACCCACACAATTGGGTCCGCTCCCTTACAGAGGGAGAGGTCGCTCTCAAGCACAAACCTCACCAGGAAGTGATCTGACCATGACAGGGGAGTCAAGCAGAGATTCCTCACCCTCAGACCACCCTCTTCCTGCCCCGTCGAGAAAACCAGGTCCAGAGTGTGTCCACGTTCATGGGTCAGGCCGGTGACATGTTGAGACAGCCCCATGGCCATCATGGAGGCCATGAAGTCCTGAACTGCCCCAGTCAGACTAGCCTCAGCATGGAGATTGAAGTCCCCCAGGACCAACATCCTGGGGGTCCTCAACACCAGGTCCGAGACAGTCTCCGTCAGCTTAGGCAGGGAGACTGTTGGGCAGAAGGGTGCACGGTACACCAACAGAATCCCCAATCTGTCTCGATCACCCAACATCAGGTAGACACACTCCAGCCCTGGTCCCGAAGGGACAGGAAGTCCCGTGAGAGAGATGGAGGCTCGGTAAACCAAAGCGACCCCTCCTCCCCTCCCCTCTGGCCGTGAACAGTGCTGAACCAGATACCCGGGCAGGCACAATTGGGAGAGGACAACATCCCCCCCTCACCCACCCAGGTCTCCGTTATGCAAGCCAGGTCGGCCCCCTCATCCACAATCAAGTCATGGATGAGGGCAGATTTGTTATTGACCGACCTGGCATTAAGCAACAGCACCGTCAGGCCCGAGGGGCGACTGACAAGACTCCCTGGCACCCTCTGGCTGGGAGCAAAACCAGAAGTAGGGACAGGTGTCAGCCATCTGTTCCTCCTTCTATGCGGTCACGTTAAGCTCCCACCGCTGTTACATCCATTGCCCATAACCACCCCTATGGCGGCGCCGGTGCGCTCCCCAGGAAACACAAGCGGCAACATGGCCAGGGACGACTCCATAAAACAAGTTAAAAACACTTTAAAATTATAAAAACATTTAAAAATTCACCGCCCAGCAGAAGGGCCTAACACAGCGAAAGTGAAAGCCCCCTGGCCAGCCCAGCCCCCTGCTCCGCCCCCCCCCGCTCGGCCCCCCCAAACGGCGGTGACCGCCCTTTGGCCGCCGGCCCCGGCCGCTGCCGGCGCTTTCAAGCCACTGGGCTCCCGATGCCCCGCCCTGCCTGGGCACGCCTGCCACGCATGCAGGGGCGTGGCGGAGCAGCCAAGTGGGAGATGGAATGGCGGAGCGGTGCGGAGTGGCGCGGTCTTCGCGGCGTAGGCTGGCGGCGCATAGTAGTTCCTCTCCGGCGTAGCTGCCGGGGCGCAGTTGTTGCTCTCGCCGGGCTCCTCCTGCGGGCTTTCAAGCCGCCAGGCTCACGATGCCCCGCCCTGTCCAGGCACGCCTGCCACGTGTGCATGTGCATGGCAGAGCAGCCAGGTGGGCGATGGAATGGCGGAGCGGCGCGGAGCGGCACGGAGTGGCGCGGTCTTCGCGGCGTAGGCTGGCGGCGCACAGTAGTTCCTCTCCGGCGCAGTAGTTCCTCTCTGGCGTAACTGCCGGGGCGCAGTTGTTTTTCCATGAATTTGTCTAATTTACCCCTATGGCGTACTGGTTGCTGAGTTACCTGAATCCAGCCAGGACTGTGATGCCTTCTGAACTACCCCTACCATACACCTTGCCAGGTTTTGATGACACAGCAACCTGCATGCCACAAAGCTTATCAGGGAAATTGCACAATTTGTGACCAACTAGAACAGAGACAGGGAAGAGAAGCCACCACGGTTTATTTTCCCCAGTAATCATACAAATCAGGCCAATAAGTAAACAATCTGCCTCCGGAATTCCATGCACAGAATTATACAATTTATAAAGCAATCCATGTCTTTTTATATGCAAGACCTGAGATTTTCAGAAATCTCTCATTGCGGGCAGGTCCTCAAAAGCACAGTGTACCAACATGGCATTTGGGGGGGGGGGGAATTCCATGGAAAGAAAATGTGGTTGCTTTAACTCCAATTTAGCCATATCCCTTCAAGCAGTTGAAGATACAGATATTGCATTTGACTGCAGTAGGGGTAACATGCCAGTTTGCAAATCACTGTAGAATATAATCAAATATTTCATTAAGGTGAAAATATCCTCCTTGAATCCATGGCACCCATTGACATTGCCTGTGGCTGCCTTCTTCTTAAATTGCATCATCATATCATCCACTTGCAATGGGTAAAATCAGGGCCCTTTGCCCCACAAGCCTGTAAGCAGCAGGTCACTCACACCTCATGCAAGGCACCCCCTGCCCCATCACCCTAGAGACCTGCCTTCTGTGCTGTGCTGCTGAGCAAGGGAACACAACTCTCTGTTGTTACATAATATATTTGTAATAGAACTCCAGTGATCAGTCACCACTGCAGGAAACCCATTGGCCCCCATCCCCTAACATTAACTTGAAACAGATTCCCCTACCATACATACATCTCTCCTTTAAATTAAAGTTCCCTTCTAGTATATTTGTAGTGTGGGAGCCTCTGTAACACAGCTCCTTCCCTATTTCTCAGCTAATGTGAGAAGTCCTTCTCATCTCTGCTGGGAGTAGCAGAGATGTGAAGGCCTAGGGGAGTCCACACTATGGTGCCTTTCCATACCAGCACTGCATCTCACAGGGACTGCAGAGATTCCAGTGTCAGAAGGAAACACACTGTGGGATCCTTTCAAAGGTCCTGGGCCCCTCATACTCCCTGCAAGACAGAGCTCTGAAATAGAAGCCCCATGCCCCAAACTTAACATGAGTAGTGTCCCAATGTCACATAGTCTAGCTGTACCTATTGGCCATATGCTGTAATTTCAGGCTTCTCCACATAAGAATAAGAGCATGCAAAAAGTAGTATTCAGAATGGTACGGGCCAGTTTGTTCCTTTTTTTTAAAGATATCATAATTGGCTAAGTGATACTGGCTATGATCTCATCATCAAGACACATTTTAATGCCTACCAAATGCTCATAAACATTAATCTCCTAATGACGTGGCAGACTTTGTAAAGCTGTACAGATCCATTAGTAAAATACATTTTAAGAAAGCTGATCAGCCTTATCAGTATGAATGTCTCATCATCAGCTCTGCAACAACCCTAGATGAAATTACCCTTTTTTGTCTTTCAGTAAGTTGACATCTCCTGCAGTAGCTAATGTTCATAACAGTCTGTTCTTTTCATCTTGGCACTCTGAGATGTCTAATTTGAGGAGTGTCTAATTTAATTAAAGCTTTAGGAAAAGTGAACTTTGCTCTAAAAATTAACTATTTATGTTAAGACGTAATTGGCACAGCAGAACCACAGAAAATGTAAAAGCTTCTTTACCTTGTTGGACAAACTATAGCATTAATTAAGAACTTGCTTTTATTGCAGTGCTCTAAGGCCTAGCTACTCAAGCTCATGAAGTGTGAGATTTTGGGCTATATCAATTTAAAGAAATCTTAGGGAGTCAACCTATGGCAGAGTTCTATCCTTGGAACTGGGATCAACACTCCAACCCCTCTCTTTGCCATCTTGCTGGTGACACAGAACAATGTACTGGCCTAGAACTCAACCCTGAGAATGGGGAAAAGGGCACATTCACATGGGTAGGAAGGGAGGAGGCTGTAGAGGCCATTATACAACAAACCCTATGTTGTCTCCTGCCTTCTTCCTTCCCCTTCTGAAGCACCCCAGCTAGATTACCAAAACTGGGCTTCTAGTGGAAGTACAGGCTTTGTAGGCTGCCTCTTCCATTCCACTCTGCAATGGATGTTCATCCATCTTTGACTTCAGAGCAGGGTTTCCCCAATAGCCAATTTAGGGCAAAATCCATTTTTGTTTGACAGCCATGCTAGCTGAGAAATGATGGGGATTGTAGGACTTTTTATGTAAATATTCATAGGATTGCATTTTACCAGTGTAAATTTCATTTGATTAAATCACCATAGATATGCATATGAATAAATTGTTCTGAAGGAGGAAAAATGCTGTTTTCAGATGCCCACATATCTCATAGCATAATCACCATTCTGTGTGTGACGGAAAAAAATGTCTTTCCAAATTGGCACTAGCCCCCTGACATATTGAAAGGACTTAAAGGAAATCAGATTTTTCAAAAATCAGCTCCCCAGTGAATTGAGGCGAATTTTAATTGATTAGTCTGACTGACTAATTGACTAATGATCGCAGTCCATGTAATAGTACTTTAGAGTGCAATCCTTGCTTAGAAGTAAGTTCCATTTCCTTCAATGGAGTTTTTGCCCAGGCAAGGGAGAACAGGATTAAAGGCTTAGTGCTTCAGCCTTTCCTAACTAATTATATAGCCATATATTGCAATGAGCTGGAACATGCATATATATCCGCATTAACAAGAATGAAGGGGAAAGAAGGGATGAGTTCTGAGACTCAGCAGTTGCTCTGTCTTCTTGATCACTAATCAGCATTATTTCAAAGCTGCTAACAGTGATATAATACTATCTGTGTCAGCATGCTATGTGTATAGAAACATCTACTGCCTAACCAGTCTCTATGGATTTAAGAATGAGGCCTCATTTTTCTACTTATTTAGCAATGGTGGAGTTTAAATTTGCAAGGAACAAGCTAATTGTAGACATCTTCCTTAGTCTTTTTCTTATCCCACCCCCTCACTCACAGAAACTCTTGGACCTTAAATGGGAATGCCTTCTTCAGTAATGCTTATATATTTAGCATGCATAATCAATTCCAGTCACTCTCTGCAACTAATGAGCACTATCATGTCATTATTACAGGCAAATGGTGTCCACTACTAATCAATGACATGTTTGGTTTCCCTATAAAAGGTGTGTATCTGTTTTAAAAGTAATCAGCTAAGTCCTAAACTAGGATATCTTGTTATTTTTGGTACCCACTTCTGTCATTTATCTAACCTAAGTAGTAATTCTCCAGTTATGAGCAGGTATTCTAGTTTGCCTGCATTCACACTTGAGATGGATGAATCAGTCTATTTCTGGTCCGTGTGTCACAAGTGTTCAGTCCTAGATCCATTCCATCCAGTTTCTATATCAGTCTGCAAATGTTTTTTAAAAGACCATTTTACATTTACTGTTTATATGTAATTTAACAGCATCAGACAGACCTCTTCAAGAAGCCCATTCCAAACGTTGGGGCGGCCACCAAGAAGGTCCATCTTCTAATGCCATCTCTTTTCCTTCCTTCAGGGAAGGCTCTCGCAGAAGGGCATCATTTCCAGATCTCATTGGGCAGGTAGGAGTATACTGGAAAAGGCAGTCCTTCAAGTAAACAGGTTCCACTTAGAGCTTTATATGTTAAAACAAGCATTTTTAATTGGGCCCAGGCTTCAACTGGCAACCAGTGGAATTTATACAAAATATTTGTCACAGCTGGATAAAGGCACTCCTGGCCATCTGAAACTCCAACAAGAGTTTTGGGTCCAGTTTTTTATTGCCATCTTCATGGTGCAGCAGCCTCTTGAGGCAAACTGGTGATCCAAACTGGTTTGTCCATCTATAAATTCAAAGCTAACACAGTGTTGTTTGCACAGGAAGCCAACTACTAAGTTTGATTTCAGATTCTGGTTTGTTGACTCAAACTACCATCTCTAGGAGGCTTAGATGCTTCATTCATTTGCTAAATTCAGATCTTACACTTGGCTTCATAATCTATAGTTGATAAACCCATGGAGACACACTCCTCTCTTTCTTTTTTCCTCATATATTAGCTTCAGTGCAGAGATCCTGGCTTGCCTTAAGCCAAAATACCATATTATGCCTGAATTTAAAAACTCTACCTTAGTATTGCTTAACAAGCCAGGATCATACTCTAGGATTGAATACTATGCAGTTATAGCATTGTCAAGGACTCTAACCCTGACTACCTTAAAGGTTTATTTGTCTAACCACGAGAGACAACAAACCACCAACAAGATTCAAAATAATAAAAGCTCTTTGTTGAAGTGTGCACCAATACAGAGCAGACTACTCCTCCTTCACTAGCCACTAACAATCCATTTTTTATATCTTTAAGAGCAAACTCAGTCAGTAATCCTTTTGGCTTATCCCCATCCATATACTGATTCTGCTTTCTGCACAGTGCTAGCTAGGGAAAGTAGGCCACAGTCCATACTTAACCATGAACAGTTAAGCAGAAAGTTAGATACCAGCTATTGTCTTTGCATTGCACATTCAGTTTCTCATGCTAGCAGAGCATTATCAAAACTAGCAATACGGTTTCAGCTGAACAATTGCTAGTGTTACATTTGATGTACAGATCAATAGGTAGAACTTTCATTGGTTAAATCATGCAATCATTGACACATAGGCCTGAGAAAAACCCTCTTTTCTAGAAATCAGCTTACATGCATCCTTGAAATGTAGCTGACACTAACCAGGCACCGGTCCAGAGAAAGCTAGTTGGTACTGGACAGATAACAGCAGCTCAAACAAAGGGAAATTCATACCAGCCCACCCCATCCTCCTCCTTTTCTATGAAATAGCACTCCATCCACCCCACTCCTTCAGAGCATCTTCTTTGGTATGCAAGTGGGAAAGATCATGCCACTGTAACTTTTTTTAAACTTCTGTAACATTATTTTATTATTATTATTATTATTATTATTATTATTATTATTATTATTATAACATTTCTATGCCGCCCCTTGCCGAAGCCTCGGGGCGGCTTACAACACAATAAAATACATTGAAATACAATAGAACATAATAAATTACCATTAAATACAAAAATACAAAAAATACATTGAGTTACAAACATAATAATATAAAATTAAAATTATCAGTATGAAAGAAGCAAATAAATAATATAGGAGGAGAAAAGAGAAGGAAGAAGAAGTTTAGAGCAAACATATAAGTGTGTTATGTGTAGCCCTTTAATGATCAATGTATAAAAGGGCGAATTGAG
The DNA here is from genome assembly GCF_004798865.1 of Varanus komodoensis. Classification (NCBI taxonomy): domain Eukaryota; kingdom Metazoa; phylum Chordata; class Lepidosauria; order Squamata; family Varanidae; genus Varanus; species Varanus komodoensis. Next base: position 694,214 of record NW_025335269.1, read on the forward strand.
GACTGCTCAGGTGTGCCATCTGGAACTATTAATTAGTAGCTGGTTATTTTCAATAATAAATCCTTTAGAAGAAAACCTTCTCTTGTTGTGTATTTTGAGCATACACATACCAGGTCACAGACCATTTGGTCAACACATTCACACACACAAACATTTTGAATTTCTGTACAACTTGAGGGATGCTGTTTGGGCCAAGGCCTCAGCAAGGTCACAAAGCATTCAAGCACAAGGAATCAGACATTTATATCAACATGATACGTAATTTCCAACTTCCAATTTGTGTAAAGAGAACAAATAACATAATTTGCACAAATAGTATGCTTTATATAAATGTCTTTAGCATTAAAAATGTGCAAACTGCAGCCAATCTTAGAGATGAAACTCGATGGAGAAAACTCCAACTCATCTGGCTTCATATCAGCAGATCAGCTAAGCTGGATCTCCCAGCAACAGCATATTGCGAACAGCTGAACAGCCCGGAATGTGTTCAGATTTTGATCATATTCTTGAATTACTATTTCCTCTTTGCACCTTATAGCTACGAGTTCTGTGCACATCTTTTTTTGGCTTTCGGTGAACCCTAGATATGATCATCTCTGAAATAAATCATATATAGCTAAGTAACCATGCCCAGCAGTTGGTGACTCTTTTAAAAGAATTGGCATGAGTCTAGCCTATACTATCCTTCCATCTCTTGCTGTGAACAAATGACAGTAGCTTGAGATAGTGATAGTTTCTTTTCATAACAAAGTGCTCAAATTACAGGGGTGACAGAGGAGGCAGCCCTTTTTGGTGACTGCCTAATGTCTGGTGATTACCTAATGTTTCTGAGAGGGTATCTCATGGGAACAGGTATAGCGTGATCATGAATGGAAAAAGGAGCAGGCCAAATAAAGTGCCCCACTCCTGTTTGCCATTCTCTTTCAATGATCTTTCCATTGCAGCCAAGGGCACTTCTTTATTCTCCCTGGCTGCCTCCACCCATGAGCTATTGGGTCCCTTGTAAATACTTTTAGGTAGTATGGAGTGAGTGCATGAGAAGAGACCCAGAATGAAGAGACTGCAGAGTTCAAGCTTCAAAATTTAGAAACTTTACTTGGTAAAGGTAAAGGAGTCCCTGAGGATTTTACTCTGCTTAGCCAATGGCTAATAGGGGGCGGTATTCATCTCCATTTCTGAAGCCATGACCCAGCACTGTCTGAAGACGACCTCATGGTCATATGGCTAGCATGATACCATGGAGCACTGTTACCTTCTCACCGAGGCAGTACCTATTTATTTACTTGCATTACAGTGGTACTTCAGCTCACAAACTCCTCAGTTCATGACCAAATCGGGTGGTGAACAAAAATTTCAGAAAAATTTTGCCTCAGGTTGCAAACTCTGCTTCGGGTGACAATCCCGATTACGCCTGTCTTTCCTGCATGGGTGCGATTGCGGTCATGCTGGGTGGGGGAAGATGGCCACGAATGTTGTTGTTCTTTGTCACTTTGCTTCAAATTTTTGTGACTAAAAAAATAGTTACAGAACAGATTAACCTTATTTACACTGAACCTTACAGGGAAATTTGACTTGGCTCACGACCAATTTGGATTGTGACCAGAGTTGTGGAACGGATTAAGTTTGTGAACTAAGGTACCACTGTACATGCTTTTGAACCGCGAGGCTGGCTAGGAGCTAAAGGTGAATGACACTTTGTTTGGCAGAAGCTGGGCTCGAACCACTGGAGTGCCTACCATTTCTGGGCAACAGTTCCAGCATCATTAAGCCACTGCACCACTGCTTCCCTCTCGAAAAAGAAATAATAGAAAAAAGAGTCTTTAACATCTGAATGGTTACCTTATTATACACACAACACAGAACAATAAGAACAAAAGGCTAAGAAAATAATCAGGGTAAATGCATCCAGCTAAACCTAACTAGACTGTGTCTTACTTTCCAAGTTATTCTCAGCAATATATTAATCTCATTGTTGTCTGGTTTCCCAAGCATCCAGATGATGGCAGGACACAATCTCAGCAGCAAAGTAGATTCAACAAATACATATATGCACATGGCTTCTTTCTATGTAGACACTTTATAAAGTGAACAAGAGTAACACATGATTTCTTAAGTCCTATAAACTTAATGGTTATTGATTTTGATAAGTGTGGTTTCTTAAATGGTACTTGTAATGCTAGACCAAGTAAGCAGCATTTGAAATCATTAACTGTCAACTAGCTTCACTTACTGAGAGACAGAGAAAGAAAATGGAATTGTAACTTGTTGCTAGGGCAACCTCCAGAATTCCCTTCACTGTTACAAGTAATTGGTTCCGTCCATGGAACACTGCCCTGCTGACCTCACAGAGAAGCTTGGCTTCTGCCTTTACAGTTAACTAGACAAGCCTGCTCAACCCTTTACTAAGCAATGAACTAACAAGAGCTTCTTCCCCGCAGTTCTGTTTTTCTCCCTGCTTCTGATCCTTCCTTCCTTTACATCTTTCTCAAACATCTTTTTTGGTTTCAAGATTGTATGTGTTGAATCTAGCCTGTGTCTTGTAACTCTGACCAACCTGGCAAGCACATTCTTTATGTTCTATTCCTTCTGCTGATGTCTTTGCAAACCCAAACCAATTCTTGAAAAAAAATATGAACCTTTCAGAATCACCATGTGTCAGGATCAGGGCCTGAATAACTCTGCAAGTGCTTGCAGAACTGGGAGTGCCTTCACAGGCACTTGCAAGGAGCACCTGTGGAGCAATTATGCAGTGCAGCTGGACACCCTGGTCACCAGCAAAAAAGGCTTCCCTGCACTGCTGCTCCTTGCCACAGCAACACAAGCGTCCTGGTTATGCCTTGTGCTCTGGACCCTCCATTGCTATACCTTGTTCCTGCCTTGCTCAAGCCCTGCTCCAGTTCATTCCCGCCTCGCTCCAGCCAGTGCCCTTCCTGTCTTTCCTCAAGTAGACTCTGCCTTGCTCCAACCTGCTACAATCCTCACATCAACGTCTCCCCGGTAAACGAACTTTGGTATTGTGCACTGATTCTCTCTCGCTCTTTGACCCTGCTGACTTGACCCAAGCCTCTGGTCTGTAGTGTACTCCAGGCTCAGCTCGAGCTCATGCCCTGGACCCAGTGTTCTCCCCTCCTTGCTGCCGCCCACAGCCCAGCCCTCACACAGCATCAACAGCCGCCTAGGAAACATAGAAACAGAGAAACAAAGGGAGTCAGAAGGGGCCTCCCAGGCCATCTAGTCTGATCCTCGGCTCCAGCCAGCTCCACTCACGACATGCCCACCATGTGCATGTCCAGCCTATCTTTGAACACCCTTACTGATGGGGCCTCAAATGACCTCTCGTGGAAGCCCATTCCATACCCTTGGAGTCCTAACTGTCAGGAAGTGCTTCCTGGCATCTAAATGGAACCTTGGTTCCCTGAGCGTTGCTCCGTTGGAGAGCATCCTGCCTTCCTCTGCAGGGGAGAACAGGTCTCTACCCATCTCTGTGTGACATTCCCTCACATACCTGTATGTCGCCAACATATCCCCTCTGAGTCTCCTCTTCTCCAGGCTGAAGAGACCCAGTTCCCTCAGTCTCACCTCATGGCCCATCCCCTGCAAACCGGCCACCAACCTTGTGGCCCTATGCTGCACTGACTCTAACCTGGCTATATCCTTACTGTAATGAGGGCCCCAAAACTGAGCACAGTACTCCAGTTGCGGGCACACCAGAGTCATATAGAGTGGTAGTAGTACCTCTCTCGATCTAGAAGCCAGGCTTCTGGCTATGCAACCAAGGGTGGTGTTCACCCTCTTAATCACTGCATCACACTGCTGACTCATGTTTAGCCTGCAGTCAACCAGTACCCCGAGGTCTCTTTCACAAGTGCTGCTCTCCAGCCACTTGTTCCCTAACCTGTACTTATGACACCTATTCCTACGCCCCAAGTGCAAGACCTTGCACTTCCCCACATTGAACACCATCCTGTTGTCTCCTGCCCACTTCCATAGTCTGTCCAGATCCTTTTGGATCTGGAGTACCTGCTCCTCAGTTGTGGCCACTGCTCCAGTTTTAGTGTCATCTGCGAATTTGATCAGCAGACTGTTCACCCCTTCTTTCATGTCATTTATGAAAAGCTTAAACAGGACAGAGCCCTGGAGGACCCCACTTGTCACTGGCCGCCATCCCAATGATTCCCCACTAATGGTTACCCTCAGCTTTTGCTTAGTCAACCATGCCCTAATCCAAACCATGCCCTAATCCAAAGTCCTATAACTGCTGAGGAAGACCTCAGCAGTTATAGGCAGCCTATAAATACATGTATAAAGAAAAAACCTTTCAGCCCATTTATCTTACTAACCATCTGGTGAAACTTTACACTTGACTTTGCACACTTGATAGCACCAAAGCTGTCAAGTGTGCAAAGTTTTACTACCACCGAAGTAGTAAAACATCCTGAAACTTTTATCTTTTGATTTTACACTGACCCACACAGAGGGAAAAGAGAGTAATACCCAAAGTAAACTACAAGCAAACTTAGAAGACTTCTGTTTCTTCAGCTGAACAGTGGAAAACTGATTGTTTATTCCAGTATTGCTGCTAGCAGCTGGAAAGCAATGCTCTCGAACAAGATTGCTTGGAAGCAGGGAAAAGACCATTGTTTCCCTGCTCCTAACAGCAGTGTTGAAACAGGCACCATGATCAGGATCACGGGTGGGCAGTCGGCCCACCCCAACCAAGATCCTCTTTCAACAGGTTCTCTCTTTCAATGGTTGAATTCCAGTCATGGGTGTCATCCCACCAAATTCAGTTATACCTATCAGGTTGTAGTCACCCTCCTGTATTAAGAGTTCAAGTTTGTGCTGTTTGTTTCCCATAATCCAGGTATTAGTATATAGACATCAAAGACCACATGGTTTATACTCTAGCTTTAGAAAGACTATTATTGGGCACTGTTCTCTCTGTTGTGGTGCATAAACCTTTGTATGTTTTTATATGCCCGGGTGTACTTCTTCCTCTCCTGTGGGATTCAGTTTAAACCCCTCCTGATAAACTGATAAAAAGTGATCCTGTGGCCCAAATCACTCTTTCACAGAATCCTAGAATAGTAGAGTTGGGAGGGGCAATGAAGGGTCCATCAGGTCCAAACCCCTGCTATTTTTAATTTTAATTTACCCAATATTTTAAAGTTTAAATATTTTAATTATGCTTTTATCCTCAGTCATGTGCTATTATAATGTATTTATTAGGTGTTTTATATTGTAAGCCATCCAGAGATGAACGATAATGGATGGGTTAGAAATACCCTAATAAATAAAATACAGTGGCACCTCGGCTCACGAATGCCTCAGTTCACAACCAAATTGGGTCACAAACAGAAATTTTGGCAAAATTTTGCCTCAAGTCATGAACTCCACATTTGGAGATGATCATGATCACACCTATCTTCCCTGCACGCGCATGATCGCGGTCATGCTGTGGGGGCAGGGAGATGGCCACAATCATGGTCGTGCTGGAGGGGGAGGTGGCCACAAGCGGGCGGGGGGGGATGGCTGCAATCAGGGCGGGGGGGGAATGGCCACGATCGTGCCCATCTTCCCTGCATGAGCATCATCGTGATCGCAGCCATCTCCCGCCCTGCCCCCACAGCACGATCGCTATTGTACAATTATTGTTTGGACTCTCCCTCCAAGCAATAACCTCTCCCCCACCTAGGTTAGTGTTTTCTACTGTATTTTGTTACTTTGTTGTTCTTTGTCACTTTTTTCAAATTTTTGTGATTAAAAAAAATGGTTACAGAATGGATTAACCTTATTTATATTGAATCTTTTGGGGAAATTTGACTTGGGTCACAACCACAGTCCTGGAATGGATTAAGTTTGTGAGCCAAGGTGCCACTGTAATAAATATTGTAGGACACTGAGTTACATCATTGTACTCAAATGGCTGTCCAGTTTCTTTCTGAATGTTTCTAGTATGGGAGAGCCCACAACCTCTCTAGGCAACTGGTTCCACTACTGTATCGCTTTGACCATGAGGAAGCTTTTCCTGTTGTCTAGCCTGAATCTAGTTGTCACAGTTTGAATTGATTATACCATGTCCTACACTCTTGTATGATCTTGACCTTCCTCTTTGTGACAGCCTTTGAGGGACTTATAGAGGGATATCATGTCCCCCACCCCCTCAGTCTTCCCTTCTCAAGGCTGAACATGCCCAGTTCTTTCAGTCCTTGTAAGGTGCAACCCATCCCTTGCCAACATTTCACCTTCCAGGAAGTGTAGCCCATGGTTTTATTGGCATCACCTTTGTAGCCAGGCATTTACTTGTGAGTATTTTTCTTTTCCTGTCTGTTCCTCTTCCAAGGATTGGAAGGATTCAAGAGGAAACCATCTGGGCCCCAAAGTTCTCAACCTTCCTTTCTAAAGCTTCAAAGTCTGATGTACTTCCTTCAAAGATCTGATGGGCAGTGTCATTTGCTCCCACATGGATAAGACGGAAGGGATATGTGACAGTGGGCTGTTAGCAAACTTTCATTTATATCATTAATCCGCTGTCCAGGGAGACACTATACTTGATGAGTCCACATGTCTTCCTGAGACACGATAGTGAAGGACGGCATACAAATGTTTTAAATAAATAAATAAACTGTTGCAGTTCCACCACTCTGTCTAAAACCTCTTCATCATCTTTTATTTACTCATTGTTGTAGTGCTCTCACCTCTTCCTCAAGGAGTGTTGCTAGCTTCTACTTGTTGCATGTGTAGGCCATGTTGACCTCAGGCAAGAAAAGAAAAACTTATTCCATGCGTTGCAGATCACCACCACTGCAGAGTCTTCTTGGTCCATTCTTTCAGCTACCTTTTTGATTCTACCTTGCCGGGACTGTTGTAACAACCAGTGCTCCCCCCCCCCATCTTTTCTGAATGTTAACAACACAGTCCTATCAGTAAATGACTGATAGAAGGAAGAAAATGTGGAGGGGGGAGCTGGGGGGAAAGGAAAAAAAAGGAAGGGACCTCCCTCGACAGACTCCCATTTCTCTCCCTGTTCATTCACTCTGGTTCCTTGACTACTTGTATCTCAGAGTCCCTAGACCACCTGGGGCAGCTTCCTCTGATTTACTCAGCTAGAAGTCAGGCCACTACCTTTCAGTTGCAGCCCTCAGAACATGCCCCCTTCAGTTGTAGCACTCTGGAGCACACAGCCTTATAAGAGACTGCTGAGCTAATGCAGGCCCCTCACTGCTTTGCCTCTTCTTCCACTACAACTCCACCACCAAACTCTGGTTTGCTTTCCCTTTGCTTGCTCCCTGGGAGCTCAGCTGCTTGTATTGCAGAATCCCTAGACCAGCTAGGGTGGCTTCTTCTGATCTGTTCAGGAACCAGAATGTTAATTTGTTGTTGATTATGTTACTGCTCTTGTTGTGGCCATTTACGGTGTGAGTCTGTGAATCCTCCCATTTTGCACTTCTAATGCATTCTATTGCCACTTCACTTTCAGTGCATAGGGTTTGCTGCTTCAGCAGGGGAATATGGCTCTAAAGGAATTCTTTTGTGTGGGCTTTATGAGCCTTTCCCTTGCTCCCCATCTACTCGTGGACTGAAACTCACTTTATTTAGTTTCTGTCAATGTGAGTTGTTGACAAAACAAAAAAGTGACTCCAACATGCAAAAGTCTAGATTTTAGATATTGAAAGACTACTTTTCTGTATGGCTCTGAGACTCTTCTGAGACTTACAGACTTTTCTGTATGGCTCTAATCATCATTAGCAGGCATAGTATGATTTTGTGTAAGGGCCAGGATGTAGGCAGTGAGTGGCTACAGTCAGGACACCAGGACCAGGATATAGGTGGAGACTTGAACAAGTTTTAGAAGGCTAGAGGCAAAGGGCAAGTCCACAAACAGTCTTAGGTCAGAAACCAGTGTGGGAACACAAAAACACAATCCAAGTGCTGATCAAGGGTCAAATATCATGAGTCAGACACATTCAGGACCAAGGTGAGGTCAGACAAAATGGGGTACTGGTGCCTGGCAGAGTAGGGTCAGACTAGAGGCAACGATGAAGGCAGGAACAGGCTGGGACAGGAGCCAGGCAGGAACAAGGACATGAAACAGAGCATGAAGTAGGTGGATGTCAGAGCATGAAGAAGCTACCAGAACAGCTACCAGCTCTCATGTTGCTATGGTAAGGAGCAGCAGCACAGGGAAGCCTTTTATGGAGCTCTGCAGGCCTTCCAGGTGCACTACATGGTTGCCACACCTGCAAGTGTGAGCCTGGTTATGTAAACATTTGCAGTGTGAATCAAGTTCCAATCCTGACATTTTGTGTGGTTACATGGGTTCCCCCTGCCACCGCCCACCATTTACACTTATGATTACCTGTGGAATTTTTTGCTGAAACAGGAAGAAGTTGTTCCAAAGGACTGCTTTGAGTGGTTACATGATTGCCCAATTCCCTCCTTAGCACACAGGATCATAAAGTGCATGTGCCTCTGCTCTCCCTTTCTGTGGTATGGATTTCTGGCTGTTGGATTCAATGAATGTTGTGGTTTTGCCCTGATCCACTTGTCAAATTACATCATGCCTAACAATGTAATACCCTTATTGTCTAAAATTCCACCACTTAAAAATATTTTGATTCAGCATTAAATCAATAAGTTAAATTGCCATGATAAATGAACTCACAAATCTATGTAACATTAGAGAAAAAATATTTTTCAACAAAAGTTCAGATTTAAGATTAATCTCATTAGCTTTCCAGATAACTCGTTAGTTTTTTATGATGATTGGTCTGTCAAGTTGTCCAAACCCAATCATGGTTTTCACCATAAGTTCAGTCTTTAGAAACATAAGAAATAATGGTTTGTTCTTTGGTTTCTTGATAGCACCATGCCTATTGTATTGACTGAACCCTAAACTGTGGTTTTCACACTTCTGATATGCAGAGTCCCCTGGAGACAGCAGCAACTGCTGGAGCTGCTCCAGCCATCTACCCTCTGTCGGGAGATCAATGAAGAAGCAGAAGTTGACATAAGCAAGGAGTGATGCACCATGGAATTGAATTTAAGGCATGGTGGCTGATGGGATACATGCCAACAGTGGAAAGACCATGCAGGAAGCACAGGTACACCAATAATGTAGAAACTACTTGATTTTCTGTTGGGTAGATCATGATAAAAAACTGCAAAAGATGATAACTATACAGGGTTGCTTATTGTGTTGTGTGAACCCATCTATCTATTGGTAATTCATTGTGAAAAAGTCAGGTTGCTTACCTGTAACTGTCATTCTTCGAGTGGTCATCTGTGCAGTCACACATAATGGGTACTGTGCTTGTGCAGTGCCTGTTGCTGGACAGAATACCAAAGCTTCAAGGGAATTTGGTGGGAACTCCGTACCCCTCCCCACTGGTACTATATAGGGCGGAGTGCCCACCATTTTCCTCAGTCTCTGGAGACCGGCAGATTGCCTCCTAGCAAGGCATGCCGTAGGCTAGAGGAGTCGATAGAAAAGGCTACTGTCCTGTCCCCCGACACTGAGTGGAGCTGGTGGGCGGGTTGTGTGACTGCACAGATAACCACTCGAAGAACAACAGTTACACATAAGCAACCTGACTTTCTTCTTCGTGGTCTCTGTGCATCACACATAATGGGTGATTAGCAAGCTGAACTAACCAGAGGTGGGTCGGTGTCATCAGTGAAGGATGGATGAGAGGACAGCCCATCCGAAGGAACAGTCCTGCCTGGCTTGAACGTCAAGTCTTTAGTGCCTGATGAAGGTACAGGATGTTGTCCATGTGGCAGCTTTACAAATGTCCAGTAGTGGTATGCCTGATAAAAAGCCGAGGAAGCCACCACAGCCCTAGTAGAGTGCCCCTTGAGGGTGACAGGGAGATCCAGCTTGGCTAGCTGGTAAGGCAGCTCAATAGTCTGAACTATCCATTTCGAAAGTCTCTGGGCACAGAAAGCAGCACCCTTATTGGGATCACAGTACCTCACGAAGAGGCGTTTGATCTTCCGGAAACTTTCTGTGCGCAATCGGTAGAAGGCAAGGCATCAACGCACATCAAGGGAATGGAGAGATTTTTCTATCGGGGTGGACAGGGTAGGGAAAATTGCTGGAAGAACAATGTCCTGGTTGATTTGAAATGCTGTAGCAACCTTAGGGAGGAATGCTGGATCAGTACGCAGGACTACCTTTTTCTTGTGGAAGTTAAGGTATGGTGGGTCCACGCAGAGTGCAGAGAGTTCGCTTGCCCTCCTCACCAATGTTATGGCAACTAAGAAGGCCACCTTCCAAGACAGGAACCTTAAATCGGTCGTTGCTATGGGTCCGAAGGGGGCTTTGGTCAGTGCATGGAGAACCACTGACAGACTCCAGGTTGGTACCAACGGTCGGGTTGGAGGATGGAGATTTTGTAATCCTTTGAGGAAGCGACGGATGAGCATATGAGAAAACACAGAAGAACCGGACAGGGGCCCACAAAAGTGGGATATAGCTGCTATGTATACTTTGATGGAGGTAGGTTTAAGTCCAGATTGGTGCAAGGAGAGCAAGAAAGAAAAGATGTTATCAATGTAAGCCAAATCAGGAGCGAAATGATTGGCTTCCGCAAAGGTGATGAAACGCTTCCACTTTACCTCATGCCAACAGGTGGATGGGCGGAGAGTGGATTACAGTATGAATTCGATTTCATGTTGGCATGGTGTAGTTTCGGAGAAGACCCGAGTGGGGTCGTCTGGTACCGACCAAGATTCTGATGTCGACGGATGAGAGATAGGTATTGAAGCCAATGTACTTTGCCGAACCCGGTGCGAGCGGTCAGGAGCAGTTATTGAATGAACGACGCGGTGAGATTGAGGGTGTCAAGGTCGGGATGAAGAACCGTCCCTCTCTCCTGTGTGATCAGATGAGGAACCTGTGGCAGATGGAAGAACATGTGGTGGGAAAGGTTGAGGACAGTCGAGAACCAGGGCTGTCGGGGCCACCACGGTGTGATGAGGATGACCTGTGCTCGATCCTGAGCAGTCTTTTCCAGGGTGCGGGTGATTAGAGGGATCGGAGGATAGGTGTATAGGAAGGAATCCGACCAACTCACCATCAAGGTGTCTCCCTGTGAGTTTGGACCCGATCCCACCCTGGAGCAATAGGCCGTGCACTTCGAATTGGAAGCTGTCACAAATAGGTCCAGTGTCAGAGTACCCCAGCAGGCAAACAAGTCTTTGCAAACCTGGTCGTCCAATTCTCACTCGTGGGTTGACGACATCTTCCTGCTGAGGGTGTCCGCTTCTTGGTTGTCTACTCCTGCCAGATGGTTTGCAAGGAGAGAGATCCCTCTGGGGATACACCAGTACCAAATCTGTAGGGATAGAAGGGCCAACGGTACCGACTTCGTGCCGCCCTGTTTGTTCAGGTAGAAGACAGTAACTACATTGTCAGAGGCTACCTGCACCGACTGGTTCCGTAGAATGGGCTCGAAGGAATGTAGTGCCTTGAACACTGCTAGCAGCTCAAGAAAGTTGATGTGGTTGGACCTCTCGTGTGCTTGCCAGATGCCCTGTGTCCGCAGATTGGAACAATGTGCTCCCCAACCCGTGAGGGACACATTAGTATGGAGTGAAATGGAGGGTTGCTGCTGGTGAACCAGGATGCTGACGGTGAGGTTGTCAGTGTAAAGGTCTGGCGAACTGAGGCAGGAAGAGGAGAAGTCCTCTTGGGGAATCACGGAGGGGCTGGAACACGTCGTTGAATCACAGCTGGAGTGGCCGCATTCGCAGTTGGCGTTTGGAACAACCGTGACTGTCAAGGCCATATGGCCCAGGAGCTTCTGGATAGTCAGTGCTTGAATTCATCCGCCTTCCTAGACTTGTCTGACTACAGAACAGAGTCTTTCCATTTGGGCCTGTGAGAGGAATGCTCGCACCCGAACTGAATTGAGTTGTGCCCCGATGAACTTGATGACCTGCGAAGGAGTGAGACAGGATTTTTCACTATTAATACAAAGTCTCAAGTCCTCCGGGAGGGTACACATAGTTTCGATGTCCATGACAAGGCGGTCCTGGGAAGAAGAGACAATAAGCCAATCATCTAAATAGGGGTAAATTTGTACACCTTGTTGACGAAGGTGGGCACAGACCGGAGCCATGCACTTAGTAAATACCCTGGGGGCTGTAGCAAGTCCGAAAGGGAGCACATTATATTCAAAAATGTCAGACCCAACAGTAAAGCGGAGGAATCTCTTGTAGTGTGGGTGAATGCCAATATGGAAATAGACATCCTTCAAATCTATAGATGCAAACCAATCTTCTCTCTCAAACAGGGAAGGATAATCTGCAGGGTGGTCATGCGAAATTTCTTAGTCGTAATAAAGGCATTGACGCCCCTTAGATCAAGTATGGGACGTAGACTACCATCCCGTTTAGGTACCATAAAGTATCTGGAGTAGAAGCCATAGAGTCCATCGGAATGGGAGATTCAGTGAATTGCTCCCTTATGGAGCAGCTGGAATACCTCCTCTCTGAGAACTTCCGATGGGGCGGTATAGAGAATCGGTCCTGAAGGGAGTATGGTATCGAATTCAATTCTATATCCAGACTCAATAATGGAAAGTACCCATTTACAGGTGTGATGGTCTCCCAAAAAGGGAGTCAGCTTTGCAGCTGGCCCCCAAAGGGACGGGGGAAGGTTATGGAAGAGAGAGGATCAGTTCACACAACCCATCAACAGGTTGTTTCTTATCGGCGGGTTGGTGACGCGCTTTCGTTGTTGCTGATATTGCATGGCTGGTTGTGCGCGCTTTCGTTGTTGACACTGAGGGAATTGTTGGCATGGTTGGTAATGGTGGTAGGGCTGGTATCTTGGATAACGAGATTGAGGCCACTTACAACGGGTTGAGCCTGGGATCTCCATCTTCCGAGCAGTAGCTCGAGTGTTATAGATGTGCTCAAGCTTGTGATCTGTACGGTCGCGGAAGAGACCCGAACCATCGAAAGGCATCCCTTCGGTCCAGCGCTTGGTTTCCTCTGGGAAATTACAAGGACGCAGCCAGGCATGTTGACGAAGGGAGACAGAGCCGACGAGGGCGCGGGAGTCGCAGTCGACGTGATGATGGGCCGTAGTGAGCTGCTGAATAGAATGCTGCATAGCTTCTCTGATGAAGACTTGGGCCAGGTTGCGCTGTTGTTCCGGGATCGACGAGGTGATGGAATCCAGCCGCTGCATCAGAAAATACTGATACCTCGCCATTGTTGCCTCATAGTTTGAGATCCTGAGACCCAGTCCCATGGCCACATAGATGCGCTGCATCATGATGTCTATCTTTCTGCCCTCTTTGTCTCTCGGGGCCAAGTGCTCCCTGTTGTCTTGCCCCTGGGAAGACTCAACCACAATAGAGTTGGGTTTTGGGTGCCTCAAAAGGAACGGGATATCCTGTTCCCGGACCTTGTACATGGACTCATACCTCCTGGATGTTGGGTGAGGTTGGCTGGGAAAAGTCCATGTATCCTCCATAGCTTCCCGTAAGGTTGTAATTAACAGAATAGTGATAGTAGAGGACTGCTCTTTACGAACGATATCGTACAAATTGTCCTTGATATTAGGCTGGTGTTCGACCTCGATTTCCAAGGCTTGGGTAAGGTGGTCCATAAGTTCGCCAAAGGTGGCATAGGATTCTTCCAGTGACCCAGGCCCCTGGGTGGAGATAACTGCCGCAGGGGAAGTGGAGCATTCATCCGAGTCCTCGGAATCCAAGTTGTAAGGATATGGCAGAGTGGAGGTTTAAGCCGGACATGGAGGAGGGCAAGAGGTCGTCAGTGCCGAAGTGGAGGGAGCTTCAGTCCTGGCTGGCCGAGACCGGTGCCTGTGTTTCCTCGGCGGGGGTAGTAGCTGTATGGAGGCGGGTATCCCCAGTAGTAAGATCGAGAAGGTTCGGGGTCTTCGTATAGCATCGGGACCCAAGACTTGGTAGGTTGGCCCGACGAGCGATGGTACTGATGGAGCTCAGCCAATGTGGGCCTCTGGGGAGTCTCTGGAGAAGAAGGCATCGGAGTCAGGGAGTGGGCCGGTTGGTGGCATGGCAGCGACCGCGGAGAAGAATCTCGGATCTCTCCATCCGACATCGACCCGTGAACGACGGGTTCGGGTGGATGCAATGTCGTCGGAACTGCGGGCTCGACCCTCTGTGGAGATCCGGGCGGTGTAACATGCATCAGTGCCCTTAGTGTCAGGGTTGAAGGCATCGGGATCAACGGTGCCGTCTGGATCGATGGGACGGTCGAATCTGAGTCTTGACATGGTTCCAAAGCAAGCCTTTGCTTACAGCTAGCATTGCCCGATTTATCTTTCTTGGGCTTCTTCAGAGCTGACAGATCCCCACGGTCAGTGTGCTTCCGTTTCTCCTTTTGTTTAAGCGAGGAGGAATGGGAGGAGTGAGAGGTCTCCTCAGAAGCAACTCCCCCAGATGGTGGGTGAGGGGAGGTCACCATAGAAGGGTTGGCCGACATAGGCTGGGCGGCAAGCTTGTCAGAATCTAGTAAGGCCTGCTCCCAAAGGATCTTAGCCAGTTCTCTCGATTTTTCTGGGCCTGCTTAGTGAAAGCCTGGCAGTGCCCACATTTATTGGTGCGATGCCCTTCTCCCAGACAGAGAAGGCAAAGCTCATAGGGTCCGCAGGAGACATTTTGGCCCTGCATTTAGAACACTTTCGAAAGGCTGCGCGTTGAGCCATTGAGTAAGAATAGCAAGAAAGAGAGTACGAGGTAAGAAGAAAAGAGATTTATACATACATACATACATATATATATATATATATATTAGGGAAGAAAGAAGGAAGAAGAGAGTTTAATCTGGGAAAATAAGGGTGAAACAACTTGGATAATTCAACTAGGAAAGTACAAGAGAACAACAATCAAACAGCATGAGAGATAAGGTAATGGCTCAATGCAATGCGATCGGCGGTCGCAAGAAGACTGAGGAAAGTGGCGGGCACTCCGCCCTATATAGTACCAGTGGGGAGGGGTGCGGAGTTCCCACCAAAATCCATTGAAGCTTTGGTATTCTGTCTGGCAACAGGCAATGCGCAGGCGCAGTGCCCATTATGTGTGATGCACAGAGACCACGAAGAAAAACTATCAGTACTGTAATTTAGGGAATGAGGTAATTAGTATCCCAATATAGGTTTAATAGGATTGATTGCTTCAAACATTGCAAAGGAATAATGAACTGTATTTCGTTTGCCATGCTTCCAAGTTAAATCTGAAATGCTAGAGAAGGTGTGACAGAACCACAAGTGTGGAAGAAGGAAATGCAAGCCACTCATGCATCCTCTCTCACTGCTTTCTTGCAACATCTGAACTAGATTATTCTGAACTAATAAAGAGAATGTAGGGGATTGACAGCAAAACAAATTATTGTTATTGAAAGATCACTAATGTATCTATTTCCAAAGGGATGATAGTAGCAAAAATAATGAATCTTGTGGCACCTTAAAGAATGAACAGGTATTTGAATGGCATCATGTTTAGTATATGTCAATGTCAGTATGTTTCTTGTTACATTTCTCACTCAACAGAGCAAGTTTCTAGTAATGATTCTTTATTTGGTTAAGGATGACACCACAGAAATCCCATTTCTGCTTTAGGTTGTAAACTAGCAACACAATCTATGCAAGTCTGTTCACTGAGTTCAGTGGAACTTACTCCCAGGTAAGTGTGCATCAGAGTATAGTCTCAGCTAATTTGTGCAGTGCTACCACTACCTTCATAGGTTTCCTGCTATATGAGTCCCTTACTAGGACATTCAAGCTACTCTACTACATGCTAGCCAGTATTTTACTTGTTCATTAGCAATGGAACATTTTTTTCTTTTAAACTATCCATGCAATCAAACAGAATGAATTCAATTGTTGTGAACTGCCCAGGGATCTTCAGCTATTGGGCATCCTAGAAATGTAATAAACAAACAAAGAAATGAACACAGACATGGGCTGATGCCTCTGCAAAATGCAAGCACATTCTTCACATAATTACAGACCACACATATTTCAAGAGCAAAAGTTGATGTGTGCCATATGCTAGTTTTCTAATTGCTTGGGTTGTCCAATGGCATAATAGCGTTGACTTTATGTATTTTCAGCTGTCATTTTTGGGCTAATATGTTGTGAACTAGAATATCATTAGTAGCATATAGTGCAGTAACAGAGCATATGAATCTTCATCTTCTAAGTAGTAAATATGGCTCAAGTAGTATCAATCTGCCTTCCAGAAGATGTGTAATATTCCAATTCTGTTATCATCTTCAAACAGCAGCCAGTCAGCAGCTGTGCACTATTGTACCTAACATCAAATTCTCAGCAGTCTGGCAAAAGGAGTGAGAAATTCGCTCTATCTAGCATTTTTCATACATATACCAAATTTGCACCTCCCAAGCTTTTCAATGAGCCAGTACAGAGCTGTGTTTCAAAATAAACTTTTTACAAGTTTTCCAATGAAGCTTGTCTTTGGCCAAAAGCACTGAGAATGTGCATATTAAGCAAAGGTGCATATATAGAACATGTCTTTGTAAAAAGTACACATAAAACAACATTTCTGCCATGCAAAGTATATGGAAAAATGAATGCACTTAAACATGTGCACAAAGATGTGTACATGAGTTCATATATTAATGCTTACATTAGGAAAAATGTACACACCAAATTACAAATACTGAACAGATGTTTAACTGAAAACAATTACAAATCTGTGCAGAAATAGGGCACAATGAACTTGACTTCAAAAAACTAAGCCTCTTAGCAAAACCATGAGAGATAGATCTGTCCTTTCCTCGATGACTACAAAGTTACATGCAAACCGTAGTGCATGGCACAGGGTGATCCAAATCTAAATATAATAATGATAGGCTTGTCTACCAATACTAAGCATCAAAGAGAATGTCAAATTGATTTGATGAGTTCCATAGTCCTAGTGATTTGTATACATAAGAGGACCTGATGGACTTCAGATAGTCTGACTTAGGATTAGGAGTACATTCTGTTCTGGATCGTGCTGCACCAACTGCGAAAGATCAGAGATGTGACTTGGCAGGTGCTTCTGGATCTAGCCTTCAGAGAATCTTTTCTCTAGACTAAACAAATTGAGCGCTTTCAACATTGTCTTATAAGGCTTGGTTTCCAGGCCCCACAGCATCCTGGTTATTCTTCTTTGGACATATTCCAGTTGTGACTTTCCTAAAAGTTGAACTTGAAATATGGCCTGGCACAGTGTGTCCGTGTCCATGAGTGCAAATATGCCACAGTAGCATGGAAACCTAGAACTGAGCTTTGAGCTCCTGTTAATGCAATCCAAATTTCATTAGCCTTTTTAGCAGCTGCATTGTACTTCTAGCTCATATTCACTTGTGATCCAAGATAGACAATCAGATCCTTTTCACATATAATGCTGTCAACCCATCTCTCTCTCTCATCTTAGTTTTAGTAACTAAATTAAATTATTTGCTGAATTTCATCTTATTAATTTCAGCTGGGAGTTCCAGCCTGTCAGGATACTTTTGAATCTTGATCAAGATGGCATTGGCTCTCCCTCCTAGCTTTGTGCCACCTGCAAATTTAATGAGCAATCCATCTCTACTCCCCTCCAGGTCATGTATAATAAGTTAGAACAACACCTAGGACAGAATTCCAGGAAGAGTTTAATAAGCACATGCTAAGTAGAGTTTCTCAATCATCCATGGATCTACCAAAGAGTATTAGCATCCAACCTATGTTTTACCATCTTGTTGAAAAGAATATGAGAGGAAACCATGTTAAATCATTGCAGAGCTTGAGATATACTAGGTCCATGTGATTTACCAAACCAGTAGCTATTAAAAAGCAAAGGAAGTACAGTTAGCCTGGCATGACTTATTCCTCTTAAAATCTTGCTGACTTCTAGTAATCAAGGCATTGTTTCCTGCTTGCTTAATAATCTGTTTTAGAATGTCACAAAATCTCCCACCCTCCCTGATAAACAAGGCTGCACAGAGGTGTGTCTTGAACCCCTTTACCCTCTCTTCCAGCAGAGCTACTAAACTACACAGGCAGGCATGCCCACCCTGTAAGTCACTGGAGCTGCTACTCCTGTGTCCATGGTACTAGGCTTTTTTTTTTCTGATTTATATCCTGTCTTTTTCCTACAAAGAGCTCAAGACAGGTTACATCATTCTCCTCCTCCATCTTATCCCCACAACAACAACCCTGTGAAGTAGGTTGGGCTGAGAGTCTGTGACTGGCCCAAAGTCACCCAGTTGGCTCCATGGCCAAGCGGACCCAGATTGTCTGAGTCCCAGTCCCATGCTCTTAACCACTACACCACACTGGCTTTCCAGATGACTGCCGTTTCCCTGGACTCCCCTCAAACTTCCCTGTGTTCATTCACTCCCAGGAAGCAGAGGGCATTGCTACAGAGCTGACTTACCTCCAACTACAGGCTTTAATAGCAACAAGCTGAGTCAGGCAGCCTGGCTCCCAGAGCTCTCTCCCAAGATTTAAAAAAGCAGTTTTCAAAAGAAAAACAACAAGCACACTAGCAGACCAGATCAGGTTATTCAGCAGTCTAAGAAAAGCAGGACATAACAAATACAGTAATATATCAAAAATGTATTTGAATTATTTATTCAGTATGTATACTGCATATGGTAGACCAATACAACAGCAAATATAGTGGTCTGCTTAGGAATTGCCAGAAAAGAGAATACATATCACTGGGAAAAAAGTCACAAATGTGCAGAAAATTTGCATCTATGCATATATATGCATAGATGCAAATTTAGAAAAATATTGCAGTGTAATTGATAATACAGTGCATCTCTCTAGGTGGCCATTTGTCTTGCCTGGTTTGCTGTCTATGTGCTTACTGGTACTGGGCAAGTTCAAAGCCAAGTCTTCTTTCTCATGATTATTGTTATAGTAAACTTGGTCAGAACAACCCTTCTAACAGAGAATGCTTTCAAAATAAAGGACAGTCCTCCGGCAACCTTTAAAACAGAGTATTTTTCTCTGTAAAACAGGACACATCGCCAGCTTACACTGAAATCCAGAACGCATTCCTGTACCTAGAGGGCACTGCCATCTTTATGAGAGAGCATATAAGGCTGTGTGGCTGGCTGGCTGGCTTCCTTTCTATTGATGATGGAGTTCAATATTTAAGCAAATATCCTACATCTGCCCTCCCCATCACACAGTGGTAGTTACAGGTTACCTTGTAACCTGTTTCTTCAAATGAATTTGGATGCAAATCTTCTAAAAAAGCAAGGTATGTATACCTTTGAGACTGTACTCCTATGTGTACTCACCTGGGAGTAAGCCTTGCTAAAAAGAATGACTCTTACTCTGAGTAAACATCGTATTGCTCTGTATGGTTTTGTAAATATGACAGATGGTATAATTTTATATACTTAGTTATAGATGAATCAATGTTGCTAAAGCAGTAAAATAAGTAGGTTTGAAAAGAAAGTAACTCTTGGAGGTTTTTAAACTCTCTCCTGTTTTTTAGAGGAAGCAAACAAGCACACTCCTGAAATTTTTAATGTGACTTGATTACATAGTTCATTTCCCCCGTGTAATCAATTTTAGAGTTGAGTTCAACACAGAGACAAATCAAAGTATTTGTTCCAGAGGAATTAGATTTTGCTTATTATAACCATTTGCCAAAGCTGTGGCAACTCAAACCAGTGGATGTTTGTTAGATGGAAATACTAGTATGCCTAATTCCCAAAAAGTGTTTTGCTTTTCTCCTGTTTACCTGCCTGGGATTGTCATCTGCCCTGCTTATTGCGATTCTTGGCTCCAACTACCATTAGCTGCTCTAGCCTTGGCCTCATCAGCCCCAAAGGGCACCATCTAGAGCAGTTGAGGGATTTATGGTTTACCCATTTCTTCTCAGCTTTCAAACTGCTCCAGTACTACTAATTGACTAGAGCATCCCTTTCCCTTAGAAAGCTATGGACAGTTCAATTTGCCTTGTAAGCAACTGAAGCTCTACATTTTATACAAAAGCTTGCCCAGAAACAAGAGCTCTGAATGACGGGGATGCAGATATGTGCAGCAATTGATCTTAGAATTGAGACAGTTTCTCTACTGGAGGCTGCCACTTCAATTTAACTTCAAGAACAGAAAAGCTTAGAGCATCCTTCTTTTGACTGCTTTTCTAAAAGCTGCGCCCAACAATAGCCATTTTGAACTTAACTATGGGACTGTATCTGGAATCAATTCATAGATGAGTGTACATGAGAGAAGGAAAACTAATTGGCTTACTCTTTTAAATTACTGCGAAGATATACTGAGCTCATGGATCATTCCCCTTCTTGAGGCCTCTGCTAAATGTCCTACAGGTGAAAGCCTTGATGATTTCCCACCCGATCTGCTGTAGTCTGAGAATTGTACAAGGTCACAATGCCTCTCAGCATGAATGCATCTCAGTTGGAGATTTGGGGAGAAGATGCCTTCTTCCTGAGACAGGAAGAGGTGAGTATGGGCTAAGTTCTGATTGGCTACAGAAAATCTGTTGAGAGTGGGGATAAAACAGGGCAAGGAGGGGGTGGCCTTTTGTGTCTCCTCCTTCAGCGGCAAACAGGCCCAAAGCTGCAGCCTGTGGGCCCTGGTTGGAACACTCCCTTTAAAGGACCCATTACTCTAGTAAAGAAATGGATAAGCTAATTGGTTTTTTACTGTTTATCACAGAGTATTGTCTATGCATTATGTTTGGCTTGTTTTGTTTGCTTTTGTTGCCTGCTCATCTCCTTTTTTCCCTTTCTCTACTTTCTTTGCAAATTCCCTTAACAAACTTCCTTTCAACCCCTTAAAGTTGTAGGGGTTCTTTCTGTGTAAATGCAGTGCTTATTTCCATGTTGCCATATTGTTGGTCATAGGAAATCTGTAACAGGGGGTGACTGTCTTGTGCCTTTATTCCAGTCATCCCAGGTACAGCCCAAAGGCTCAAGCTTTGCCTTCTCTGAGCTGCAGTGAATGAACTGGGCTTAGAGTCAGGGCAGTTTACTATTAAATGTTTTACAGCTGCTATCCTGCAGGAAGATTGGGTGGATTCCTGCTTCCTTTCACAACAGAAAACAAACACTTAGGTGCCACCATTGCTCCTAATTCTGGCTGCAATTTTGTTCACAGAAGGCTTATTAGCCTTGATCTGTATTGATCCAGCCCTTGGTAACTCTACTGAACACAAATAAGGTGGAGTTGCTAAATTCTTTGGACCGAATCAGATTCATTATTCATGCAACCAATAAGTACAAAGTTGTTTTCAAAAGCCTATGACAGAGGAGAATGGCCCCTGGACCCCCAATGTTTCTTTATATACCAAGGAAGGGACATCCTGGTGGCAGACACATTTTGCAGAACAACAACACTCCCTCCTACCTCAAGATTAAATCCCAGCCATGGGAAAAATATCTGTGCATTGCCTCTGAATTTGGGTGACCCACTGCTATGGAAGCTTAGAACTAGTGTAGTTTATAAACAAATTCATGTTTGTTTGCTTATTTAAGCTATCACAATGGTTTGCTACTGAAGCCAATGCTTCCCAGTCCCATAATGGACAGAAAATCCAAAATATTATCGTTAAAGGGCACTTTTGCACATTGCACAATCCACCAAGATAATAAGTTACAGTGAGTTACTCATTCTACTAACAACCCATGCTATGTCCAACAACCATGGGTTCTCCCCTCCTATCTCATCCTCCTTTTGGTCCTCCAGGCAGTATTCCAGGGGATACTGCAGTAGGGCTGCTTACTTTCCTGCTACAGCTGCCAGAATTTTTTTTCTTTTGGTTCTCCATGCCTTTTCCCCCTTTTCCTTTATTTCCAGGTACTGCAAAAGCTGGTTTGCAAGTCAACTTTTGTGATTCTTATTTTTAAAGCCAGACACAGCCCCTTCAAATGGCCCAAATGCTATCTTGGAGGGAGCAATCAGTGGCTGACAGACCATTAAAATGTGCACAAATGTGTATAATATGATTTGTTTTTTAAAAAAATTAATCTAGCCCCACAATTTTAATTTAGAGGTTGCATTTGTGCAACATGCACAAGTATGGAAATTCGAAGTCTTGGCTGGGGCAATGACCCAGAGAGACTCCGGAGGTGGGGGGAGGGGGGCAGGCTTTGCTTTCTGTTGTCAAGGTTCAAAAGGTAAGTGATATTTATTTGCAAAATGGTACGGTGGGATTTACACCTCTTTGCTAAGATCCCCTCTTTTCTGCTCCTGCCAGTCCTCATCGTAAAACACATTTCAAACTTTTGCTGCTTGGGAAAATGCAGAAGAACATCCTAGCACCTTTTCCT
This sequence comes from Varanus komodoensis, assembly GCF_004798865.1. Taxonomy (NCBI): domain Eukaryota; kingdom Metazoa; phylum Chordata; class Lepidosauria; order Squamata; family Varanidae; genus Varanus; species Varanus komodoensis. Next base: position 716,516 of record NW_025335269.1, read on the forward strand.
AGGGAAAAGGAATTTTGCAGTTAGATGTATAGGTCCCTTTAAAAGGGGGATTTTGTAGGAAAATAAGAGTGTGGCAAGAAGAGTAGCCAGATAGTGCCAGCCCCAGTGCCCACTGGAAACTGACGGAGTGGCCGGTGAGTAGCTGAGCATGTTTGTCAAGAGTTGGGGTGTGGGGCATTGTGCCCCTTGCCAAGCAGCTCAGTGGCCTATTCCCAGTACTCATGATTGGATTGATTGCCTGGGTATGGATAACATACAACCCATCATTGGTACATCAGCTATACCAGTTCCATGGATTGTGGATATGTCTCTCGGCTTCAAAGTCAACTTGCAGGAATTGGCCTAGGTTAGTGCAGCACAACTCATCATTCATAACAATCTACTATTCTATTTTTAGTTCCAAATCCAGGTCAAAACCCAGACTGAAATTAATCCTAGTGAGAATATTCAGCATACTCCTTGAACTGACTATACAAGAAGAATGATGATCCATTACTTTGCTTGGTTTTCTACAGAGGGAACCCAGGCACATTTTCTTTTCTGAAGAATGCCTATTATAGCTATTTTAATAAATAAAACTTTAGGGATTTCCTGGCCTTCATAGATAATGTAGTAATATTTTAAGTTGTGTCTTGAAGAGCTTATTCTTAACCCTCTCAAGAAGCTATTATATCTTCTACTACATACACAATAAAAATGAAGAGTCTACTGGGATGTTTGTTGAGGGTTGTTGAACAGTTCAGGATTTCTACTGCCCTGTAAAAATGTTTATCAGTGAATGTTGGAGCATACAACTGTGAGGAGGCAGAGGGGCTCAATAAAGACCCAGTGAGTGCACTGTCCTCCTGGTGTTGCTCTTCATGGAAAATCAAGGAAGAGGCAGCTTTAGCCAGCACCCCTCTCCTGACACAATTACAGTGGTAGAGAAAAATGAGGGCAGGGCGGCATGGGGGGACACAGGTCATTCCCCCCCCCGCCCCAGCTGACTCCTGGATGACCTGGTGGGCTGAACAGCAAAGGATCCAGGCCCAGGAGCAGCAATGTCTGTTGCAGCAATTAGCAGCACAACAGACACAGCTCATGGAGCAAGTTTTCACTGCCCAGCTCCAAAACCAAAGCTCTTTTCTTCAGCAAGTGCTGGGAGGACTACAAAGCCCTCAAGCTGAGACCCTGGTGGGGCAGACAGGAGGAAAAGGCCTAGAGCTTATGCAGATCTCTAAAATGACCGCAGAAAATGACCCTGAAGCCTTTCTAAATACCTTCAAAAGGCTTGCCCTGGCGGCCAAGTGGCTCAAAGACCAGTGGGCCCTCATCCTGACACCTTGCTTCACGGGTCCTGCCCAAAAAGCCGTAGATACCCTTACCCCGGAAGTGGCAGGCCAATATGATTTAGTCAAGGTGGCCATTCTAGGGATTTTGAATGTCTCTGAAGAGACCTATCAGTGGCGGATGAGAGGGGTTGTATATGTGACTGGCACTTCGCCCAGGGCTGTGGGACAGAAGATTCAGGCCAATGGGCTGAGATGGATGAAGCCTGCAGTCCACAGCACTGAACAGGTGGCTGAGCTGGTCCTACTGAAACAGTTTATAACCTTCCTGCCCACCCCAGCCAGAAACTGGGTTAGGTGCCAGAGGCCTGAAACCCTAGAGGAAGCCATTGGTCTTATGGAAACCTTTGTGGTCACTGAGGAGCCAGATATAGGCTGGGTCCACCCTGGTAGGAGGGTCAGAGACAGAGAGCACCTGGGGGTCATGCCAACAGAGGCCCAGAGAGAACAAGAGCAGTTAGACCGGTACCCACTGAAAGGGGTACGAGACATAAGACGGTTGCCCAACTGGAAGTGCCTGCACAGGGGAGCCCCCAGCTTCACCACAACTTACAAATGGGAAAGGAAGAAGATCTCAGCTGAAACAAGTGTGCTTTACTTGTGGCAAGGAGGGGAATTTCTGGAGGGACTATCCGTTGATGGAGTGTGACTTCATGGAAGCCTGGTGGACCACCCTGGTGAGTGCCACCCCTCAGCAAGCTTGGCGGGATCAGGCCAGGGTGGATGGGAAAGAGGTTGAGGCCTTGGTAGATGTCGGCTGTGGTCGCACCCTGGTTAGGCAAGCCCAGGGCAGCCCCTTGGAAGAAATACTGCAGGTGAAATGTATACATGGAGATGTCAAGCCTTATGCCACCCGATGGACTAAGGTGGAGGTAAAAGGGAAGGTACACCTATGCAGGGTGGGGGTTGTCCCCAGTTTAGCTTATGAAGTGATAAAGTCAGGTTGCTTACCTGTAACTGTCGTTCTTTGAGTGGTCATCTGTACAGTCACATATAGTGGGTACTGCGCCTGCACAGTGCCTGTTGCCGGACAGAATACCAAAGCTACAACGGTTATGGCGGGAACTCCGCACCCCTCCCCCCTGGTACTATATAGGGTGGAGCACCTGCCATTTTCCTCAGTCTCTGGAGACCGGCAGATCGCCCCCTAGAGAAGCGTGCCATAGACTAGAGGAGTTGATAGAAAGAGACTACCATCCCATCCCTCGACACCGAGTGGGGCCGGAGGGCAGGTTGTGTGACTGTACAGATGACCACTCGAAGAAGGACAGTTACAGGTAAGCAACCTGACTTTCTTCTTCGTGGTCTCTGTGCATCACACATAATGGGTGATTAGCAAGCTTCACTTACCAGAGGTGGGTCGGTGTCGTCAGTGAAGGATGGATGAAAGGACGGCTCATCCGAAGAAGCAATCCTGTCTGGCTCAGACGTCCAGTCTGTAGTGCCTGGTGAATGTACAGGATGTTGTCCATGTGGCAGCTTTACAAATGTCCAGTAGTGGAACGCCCGATGAAAAAGCCGAGGAAGCCGCCACGGCTCTAGTAGAATGGCCCCTAGGGGCAACAGGGAGATCTAGCTTGGCTAGCTGGTAAGCAAGCTCAATAGTCTGGACTATCCATTTCGATAGTCTTTCAGCAGAGATAGCGGCACCCTTGTCAGGGTTGGAGTATCAAACGAATAGGCATTTGGTTTTCCAGAAACTCTCTGTGCGTGACCGATAGAAGGCTAGGCATCGATGCACATCAAGGGAATGGAGAGATTTCTCTATCGGGGTGGACAGGGAAGGGAAGAATGCTGGAAGCACAATGTCCTGGTTGATGTGAAATGCTGTGGCCACCTTAGGAAGAAATGCCGGATCGGTATGCAGGACTACGTTTTCCTTGTGGAAGTTAAGGTATGGTGGGTCCACACGGAGGGTAGAGAGTTTGCTTGCCCTTCTCGCCGAAGTTATGGCGACCAAAAAGGCCACCTTCCAAGATAGCAATCTTAAGTCTGTCGTTGCGAGCGGTTCAAAAGGAGCTTTGGTGAGTGCATGGAGAACCACTGACAGACTCCAGGTCGGTACTGACAGTTGGGTCGGAGGATGGAGATTTTGTAGTCCCTTGAGGAAGCGCCAAATGAGCGTATGAGAAAATACAGATGAACCGGACAGTGGGCCACGAAAGTGGGATATAGCTGTGATGTATACCTTGATAGAGGTAGGCTTAAGTCAAGACTGGTGCAAGGAGAGCAAGAAAGAAAAGATGTTATCGATGGAAGCCAATTTAGGAGCAAAATGATTGACTTCCGCAAAAATGGTAAAACGCTTCCACTTCACCTCATACGACCAAGAGGTGGATGGTCAAAGAGCGGACTGTAGTATGAACTCGATTTCATGTTGAAATGATGCAGCTTCAGAGGAGACACGAGTGGAATTGTTCGGTACCGATTGACACTCCGATGTCGAAACCGAAGTATTTTGTCGAAGACTGTGAGAGCGATCAGGAGCGGTTAGTGCAGGAGCCATGCGGTAACGTTGAGGGTGTCAAGATCAGGATGAAGAACTGTCCCTCTCGCCTGTGTAATCAGATGGGGGACCCGTGGCAGACGGAAGAATGTGCGTCGGGACAGGTTGAGGGCGATTGAGAACCAGGGGTGGCAGGGCCACCACAGTGTAATGAGGATGACCCGTGCTCGGTCCCGAGCTGCCTTCTCCAGGATGCGGGTGATTAAAGGGATCGGAGGAAAGGTGTTTAGGAAGGAATCCAACCAACTCACCATCAAAGCGTCTCCCTGTGAGTTTGGACCTGATCCCGCCCTGAGCAATAGGTTGCGCACTTCAAGTTGGAAGCTCTCGCAAACAGGTCCAATGTTGCAGTGCCCCAGCGGGCAAACAAGTTCTTGCAAACTCGGTCATCCAACTCCCACTCGTGGGTTGACGACATCTTCCTGCTCAGGGTGTCTGCTTCTTGGTTGTCTACTCCTGCCAGATGAATTGCCATGAACGAGATCCCTCTGGGGATACACCAGTCCCAAATCTGTAGGGATAGGTAAGCCAATGGTACCGACTTTGTACAGCCCTGTTTGTTCAGGTAGAAAATGGGAACTGTATTGTCGGAGGCCACCTGTACTGACCGGTTCCATAGAATGGGCTCGAAGGAGTGTAGTGCTTTGAATACTGCCAGCAACTCGAGAAAGTTGATTATACTGCCAGCAGCTCGAGAAAGTTGATTATACTGCCAGCAGCTCGAGAAAGTTGGATCTCTCGTGTGCTTGCCAGGTGCCCTGCATCTGCAGGTTGGAACAATGTGCTCCCTAACCCATGAGGGACGTGTCAGTGTGTAGTGAAATGGAGGGTTGTCACTGGTGAACGGAACACCGACGGTGAGATTGTCGATGTTCATCCACCAAGTCAAAGTCTGGCGAACCGAGGCAGCGGGGAGGAGAAGTCGCCTCAGGGAATGGCGGAGGGGCTGGAACACAGTGTTGAACCACAGCTGAAGTGGCCGCATTCACAGTCTGGCATTCAGAAGAACCGTGATTGTTGAAGCCATATGGTCCAGGAGCTTTTGGATAATCAATGCTCAAATTCGTCCGCCTTCCCGAACCCACCTGACTATGGAACAGAGTCTTTCCATTCGGGTCCATGGTAAAAATGCTCGTGTTCGGACCGAATTGAGTTGTGCCCCAATGAACTCGATGACCTGCGAAGGAGTGAGACAGGATTTTTCACTATTAATAAGAATTTCTCCAGAAGGGTGCATGTAGTGTCAATGTCTGTAACAAGTTGGTCCCAGGAAGAAGAGACAATAAGCCAATCGTCTAAATATGGATAAATTTGTACACCTTGTTGACAAAGGTGAGCACAGACCGGAGCCATGTACTTGGTAAATACCCTAGGGGCTGTAGCAAGTCCAAAGGGGAGGACATTATATTCAAAAATGTCAGAGCCAAAAGTAAAACGAAGGGACCTCCTATAATACGGATGGATGCTGATATGAAAATAGTTCATCCCTTAGATCTATGGATGCAAACCAATCATCTCTCTCTAGCAGGGGTAGAATGTTTTGCAGGGTGGTCATATGAAATTTCTTAGTCGTAATAAAGGCATTAACACCCCTTAGATCAAGTATGGGGCGTAGGCCACCATCCCGCTTCGGTACCGTAAAGTATCTGGAGTAGAATCCGCAGAGCCCATCAGAATGGGAGATTCGATGGATTGCTCCCTTATGAAGTAGCTGGGATGCTTCCTCTCTAAGAATTTCCGATGGGGCGGTATATAATACTGGTCCCGAAGGGATTATGACATCTAACTCGATTCTCTATCCAGATTCAATGATGGAAAGTACCCATTTGTCAGATGTGATGGTCTCCCAAAAAGGGAGTCGACTTTGCAGCCGGCCCCCATAGGGAGGGGGGAAGGGTGTAGGAGAGAGAAGATCAGTTCGCACAAACCGTCAACGTTGCCTCTTATCGGCAGGTTGGCGGCAGCGGCCCTGTTGATATTGGGTGGCCGGTTGCATGCGGTTTCGTTGTTGCCACTGGGGGAACTGTTGGCGTGGCTGGTAAAGATGGTAAGGTTGATATCTTGGGTAGCGAGATTGATTCCACTTATGACGGGTCAAGCCTGGAATTTCCATCTTCTGAGCAGTAGCCCAAGCATTATAAATATGCTCGAGCTTGTGGTCTGTCCGGTCGTGGAAGAGACCCGAAACATCGAAAGGCATCCCTTCGATCCGTCGCTTGGTTTCCTCTGGAAAGTTACAAGAACGCAGCCAGGCATGTCTTTGGAGAGCGACGGAGCTAACTAGAGTGTGGGAATCACAGTCGACATGATGGCAGGCTGTAGTAAGCTGTTGAATAGAGAGCTGCATAGCTTCTCTTATGAAAACTCAGACCAGGTCCTGCTGTTGCTCCAGAATAATTTGAAATTCTGAGGCCCAGTCCCATAGCCGTGCCATGAGGTCAGTTTTTCTGTCCTCCTTGTCCCTGGGGGCCGAGTGTTCCCTGTTGTCTCGCCCCTGGGAAGACTCGACCACAATAGAGTTGAGCTTCAGATGTTTTAGAAGGAAGGGAATGTCTTGCTCTCGAACCTTATACATGGATTTGTACCTCCTGGATGTTGATTGAGGCTGGTTGGGAGAAGTCCATGTATCCTCCACAGCTTCCCGTAGGGTTGTAATTAATGGGATAGTGATGGTGGATGATTGTTCTTTACGGACAATATCATAAAAATTGTCCTTGTTAATATTAGGTTGATGTTCAACCTCAATCTCCAAAGCTCGAGTTAGGCGGCCCATAAGTTTGCCGAAGGTAGCATAGGATTCTTTGGGCGACCTGGGTCCCTGGGTGGAGATGACTGCCGCAGGGGATGTAGAACACCCATCCGAGTCCTCGGAATCTGAGTCATAGGGATATGGCGGACTGGAGGAGGATTTGAGCCGGTGAAGGAGGATGGCGAGAGGTCGTCGGTGCCAAAGTGGAAGGAGCTTCAGCCCTTGCCGGTCGAGATCGATGTCTGTATTCTCTCGGCAGGCAATAGCTGTATGGAGGTGGGTGTACCCAATAGTAAGGTTGTGAAGGTTCCGGGCCTTCGTAAGGCATCGGGACCCATGACCTGGCAGATTGGCTCGATGAGCGGTGGTGCTGGTGGGGTTTGACCACCGTGGCCCTCTGGGGAGCTTCCGGAGAGGATGGCATCGGAGTTGGAAAGCGGGCCAGTTGGTGACACAGCAGCGAAAGTTTTAAGAGAACAACAATCAACAGTGAGAAGACAAGGTAATGGCTCAAGGCAATGTGATTGGCAGTTGAAAGAAGACTGAGGAAAATGGCGGGCACTCCGCTCTATATAGTACCGGGGGGAGGGGTGTGGAGTTCCCACCAAAATCCGTTGAAGCTTTGGTATTCTGGCCAGCAACAGGCACTGCGCAGGCGCAGTACCTATTATGTGTGATGCACAGAGACCACAAAGAAGAATTGGACGTGATTGGCCCCTTTTTGAAGAGCTGGTGAGGGATGTGAACTCGGAGGTTGCCTTGGCAGGGGAGGAGGAAGACGTAGGCCTTACAGCCCTGCGTACCTCCCACAAGCAGCTGGGCTTCCTCCAGCAAAATGATGCCTCTCTTGTCCATGCCCTGAGACAAGCCCAGGACCCCTCAGGAGTAAGAGAGGGTGCAAGGAGTGGTCCTCACTTTGAGATTGTGGGGGGATTGCTGTATAGGGTTGTACCTGCACAGGAAGGACACAGTGAACTGCAACAGTTGGTGATTCCTGAACCCCTTAGGCTAGCCGTTTTACAACTAGCCCATGACCTGCCTACCGCTGGCCACCTGGTGGTGGAGAAAACCACCGACAGGCTTGTCCGGAGGATCCACAGCCCTCTAAGCCCTCAACCAAACCCCCAAATGGGGGAACATTTAGGCTAGCCTTGCAGTTGGTTGAAATGAATTTCCTCCCATTACTTTCAATGGGAGGCTTTTTCCCATCTGCAAGAAAGCCCACTGGCAAGAATCTGTCAGGGCTTAGGATCAGAGGGTCCAATATCAGAACATTATTTGTTGTTTGTTTTTTGGCGCCAGGCTAAGACCTTTTTATTTCAACAATATTTTAATAACTTTTAATATCTGTTTATAGGTTTTAATACGCAGCCAGGGTGGATCTGGATTTTATCTGTATTATGTTTTATTTTATTTATGTAAGCTGTCCCGAAGCTATGCGATGGGACGGCATACAAATGCTGTAAATAAATATTCCATCAGAAAACTTAAAATTATTCTGTATATAAACATCAGCATGGCAACCAGTGCTTTTAAGTGATAACTTTCTTTAAGGTACAATGGTACCTTGGCTCACGAACTTAATCCATTCCACGACTCTGGTTGTGACCCAAGTCAAATTTCCCCATAAGGTTCAATGTTAATAAGGTTAATCCGTTCTGTAACTATTTTTTTTATCAGAAATTTTGAAACAAAGTGACAAAGAACAACAAAGTAACAAATTACTGTACAGTACAGCAGAGAACACTAAACTAGGTGCGGGGGAGATTATTGTTTTGAGGGAGAGTCCCCCTCCATAAGGACATTGAGGAGATCTCTTTCAGGGGTTTCCTCTCTTTTCTCTTGGCTGCAGGGTCAATTTTGGTGAAAAATGACTATAGTCACTTGTTTTTTCCTGCGCTGCATAACCCTCTAGAAATGAGAGACCACGTTATCGTTCATCAGATTCAACACTCTGTTCATTACATTTATGTTGGAGTGGTGCTTCTCAAAGAAACCCTAACATGGGCACGCTCCTGCAGGAAAGACGGGCGCAATCTCGGCCATCTCCCCCCCCCCGAGTGGTGCAACAGTGGTGCCCACATGTCTGCCTGACATGTGGCAGAACATTCCGTGCCCATATCGGCCTTACCACCCACCTGCAGACACACTGTGGACAGCCCACAACTCGTTAGATGTCAAGGTCCTATTCAAAAACGATGGATGAACATCATCATCAGAACCCAAAGCCGCTTAATAGTGGGGGATTTAGGAGAGATGAAAGGAAGTATTTCTTTACTTCATTACCCACAAGAGGTAGTGATGCCCACCAAACTGGATGGCTTTAAACAGCTGGACAAGTTCAGGGAGGATAAGGCTATCCACTGGGGTACTGGGATTGGTAACCAGAAAACACTGTGACAAGGAGTTACCATGCACCATCTAGTGCAATTCTTTAAGAAACCCTATTCAAACAGATAATGGTTAGGCCTTTACTCCTGTGAGGAACTCTGCAGACTGGTAGAGACCTTAGTCTCTGTCAATTCATTGCCACATTCCTGAGATTAGCAAAACTCTGTATTTCCAAGAGCCCAGCTGGGATCACTGGGTCTGCTCACTTTCTCTCATTCCACACCACATGCCACAGCTGATGGCTTTGTACAATTTCTCATGGCTCCTAGAAGGAGATACATCTGTAAAATCATAGAATGGTAGTTAACGTTGGCTTTCTGCTTGGGACTAAGCATGGATCGGTACTCAAGCAGTTCAATGCCCTCAAACTGAAGTCCATTGCACTAGGAAGCCCTGAGGCTTTATGGGCTGTGCTTGCAAGCCTTGCCAAGCTTATATATTGCTAATCCAAATTGGTATTTCATTGATATATAGTATGCATAAACAGTAACATGTATGTTAGCTTGGGCACAACTGCTTTTGTCTCTTTCTCAGTATCCTCAAATCTAAAGTGAGGTTCCTTGACTGGATCAGGCCCTTGGGGTAATATACATGACTACTATTTATAATGCTTGTCTCTTACCAATTTCAGAGCTTTTATACTTTTGAGTAGTAGATGCTGGGACACAGAAAGGAGGATGCTACTGCATTCATGCTCTACTTCCAGGTTTTGAATAGGGATTTAGTTAGTCACTATGGAAACAGAATGCTGGACGAGTAGACCTTTAGTCTGAATCAGTGGGACTCTTATTATTATGAGGAGGGAGAATGCCTCCCTCCAACAGAGACAAATTCTTTCTATGGTAGCTTCCAGTATTTTGCTGTGTTCTAAGCCAGTAGTTTCCAAACCTTTTCAGTTATGGAACTTTTCTGAAGACACTTTTTCCCACAGAACCCTAACTCTATCCCTGATTTTTACAAAGCATTTTTTTTCCAATTTATATCCTGCCTTTTTCCTACAAAGGGCTCAAGGCAGCTTACATCATTCTCCTCCTCCATCTTATCCCCACAACAACAACCCTGTGAGGTAGGTTGGGCTGAGAGTCTGTGACTGGCCCAAAGTCACCCAGTTGGTTCCATGGCCAAGCGGCGACTCGAACCTGGATCGCCTGAGTCCCATCCCACGCTCTTAACCACTACACCACACTGGCTCTCCATTTGGAACTCACCATGTTCTTCCTTCTTTCATCTGCTCCTATTGCCTGAGTAGTTTGCACAATGTAGTAGGTTTGGAAATAGAGAAAACATTTTTAAAATAATAAATGAATAAAACGATTATATGGTAATATCGCAAATGAATTCTTTCAATTATTTCCAACACTACACAATAGAGTCCTAGGAATCAAATGACGTGATGCATTTCCTTGCTTGGATGCCAACTGACAATCAAATAGCTGGGCTCACGTGGTTTCATTTTAAAATTTGTTTTGAATTTGATTTTTGAGATTTGTGGAACTCCTACAAGGCTTTTGTGGAACCCTAGGGTTCTGCAGAACAGTTTGGGAAGCACTGCTCTTAGCTTCACAGACAGGTCCACAGACAGGAAATATTTCTTCCATTTAATAACATCTGAATGGTGAGAACTAGAGCAACTACAACATTCCTGTTGATTGGACAAAAACAGATTATTCAGGGGCATGCAATGTGGTAACACAAGTTGATTGGTCATGTAAGAGGATGCAGTGGGTTGAAAATGCAACATCCATGGGTAATATTCTCAAATACCATGAAGGCACAGATGGGCCTGATTTAATCGTTCTTCTTTGCAAACAACATTCAGCCTCAAAGTATTGTAAGTGACTTGGGCCCTGCCCTGGATGGAGTAGCACTCCCTCTAAAGGACAGGGTCCGCAGCTTAGGAGTGCTCCTCGACCCGGAACTGTCCCTGGAAGCCCAGGTGATGGCAGTGACGAGGAGCGCTTTCCTTCAGCTCTGGCTGATCCACCAGCTGCGTCCTTACCTGGAGAACTGCCTAGCAACAGTGATACATGCACTGGTTATCTCCTGCTTGGATTGCTGTAACACGCTCTACGTGGGGCTGCCCTTAAATACAGTCCGGATACTTCAGATGGTGCAAAATAGAGCTGCCAGGATGCTGTCCGGGACTGGTCATTATTCTCAAATAACTCCAGTCCTCTTTCAGCTCCACTGGCTTCCCACTGAAGTCTGGGCTCAATTTAAGATGCTGGTTATTACCTATAAAGCCCTAAAGAGCTTGGGACCAGAATATCTAAAGGAATGTCTTTTTCCCTACATGCCCTCCCGCCCCTTAAGATCGACAGCAGAGGCCCTCCTCCGGGAACCCTCTTTGAAAGAGGTCAGGAGACAGAGTACTTGGAGGAGAGCTTTCTCTGTGGTAGCGCCCCGACTATGGAATGTGCTCCCTAGAGAGATCCATCTGGTGCCGTCATTATATGCTTTTTGGCACCAGGTCAACACCTTTTTATTTGACCAATATTTTAATGTAAATCCATTTTAATTGTATATTTATTTAACTTATTTTAACTATGCTATTTTTATATTCAGTCGTGGTATAGCCAATTTATTTTGTTTAGGATTTATATCATATTATATTCTAAGCCGTCCAGAGACAACAGTGATGGACAGCCTATAAATGCCATAAAAAATGGATAGATAGATAATTATATTTTGGCACTGAAGTACATGGTAGTAAAATGTAGAAGTCTACTGAATATTCCTCTGACAAAAGAAGTCCAGGGAGCTTCCATCTCCTGAAAGAAGAGAGTTTGCCAAAGATTACCCAAAAACTGGAGGACAGAAGATGGGAAGAAAGCACCTCCACTCCCCAGTGATTGCTTAATATATTTTGCTATTGTAGCATATAGCACTAGAACCCACAAATGTAAGAATGGATGTTATTGCAGTACAGCAACAACCTTTGGACAGTACATCATAGTGCTGTTCAACATGTGCTGTAAACCTGGCTGTACTTGCACCACTAGACAGACTAGATTACTTCTATGGCTGCTTGCAGTAGAGCATGCAAAGGTTGCTCCTATTCTTGCCATGGAGAGTTCTGTTTCTCCCTTGTCCTTGCAATGATCGCTAAATCAACATGGGAGAAGTGACCAAGAGAATGAAAGAAAGCAGCATCAAGATAAAATATTCAGGATGACATACAGGAATTTCCAACCTGGTGAACAGATCTGTAATTTTGAGAGTGCTATGGGTATTGTTACTAAATAGATGTTATGAGGAGGAATCTTTTCATAAAATGATTGCTGTTGTGGACACATCTAGTCATAAAACACCTACTTCACAGAAAGTTGTAGGCTAAAAGCCTAGTAACTCACCTAAGAACTTGAATTAAAGGTAGATGCAGGGCTAGGTCCCAAAACATAAACCCATTCTTTTGAACCCACAGTTATCTCTTTGTATGGGAAGCATCATCCCCTACAAAAATAACCTCTTCCTATCACCTCACACTTCTAGAAAACAAAATACACATTCCAAATCTCACTCTTTCAGGATCATCTCAAAATTCATCCTCTCATAAATGCACACAAAAAAATACATACTTAAAGACATACAGGCACACGATTGTGGCTTACACAGGCTTTCATCAATGGCTTTTGGTGCTACTTCTCTCTAAATCACCCCCAAGTTTGCCAGGCAGGGGTGACAGGAGTGCGCCAAACTGCACAGGGCCAGATCTGTTCCCAGGCCTGAGGTTCTGCACCCTTATGGTAGGTGATACTGAAGCCTGCAGCTATTTGCCATCTTTGTTTACCAAGAATATCTCTGGAGAAATAAAGCTACATATATAAATGCCAGAGTTGACCTTTAAACTGATTTCAGTAGCTGGTAATAAAAAACTATGAACAACTTTTTAAAAATACATGCATGAGCACTGAGTTGCCATTCCCATGGTCTGACTAGAGGATCACATGGCTTGGATAAGGGTTTTAACCTAATGAAGTAGCTAGGACTGTGGGTGTTCAAGCCTCAGGGAACTTTCAGGCTCAGAAGGGAACAGATCATGTGGCATCAGCTCTCCTGATAGGCTGAAGAATACTAGACGCTGTAGGCCTTATTTCTGTCTAAGCATGCATAAGATTGTGTCTGAAGTGCCTCTACGCTTGCACCACCAGACTCGTGGTAGTGGCACACTGTTTCTGGTACCCAGATGTAGTTCAGTTTCTTCAGTGTGTTTATTATTACTTGATCTGGTAACTACAAAACATTTTCATATTTGCTGTCTCTATAGTGTGCTCTAGAGCTGGGCTTTTTATGTTTGATAGACACTGGGATGCTGCATGCTTACTTTGCTGCAGTTGGGCTCTTTCTTCCATACTGTTTGCGGCTTACATTTGCTCATGTTGTGGTGTTTTTTATGTTAGTTTTTATTATGTGACTTTTACTCTGGTATGCCACCTTGGGAGGACCGTGTATTTTAAACAAATGAATAAAATCAATTTTTAAAATACACAGGCACCTCTTCTTGGTGGGCGGGTGCCTTCCCTGTGTTCCCTGTACTTAACTTTCAGTGTTCACTGCTGCCCAGTTCTAGTGGTGCTTAGGGGATGTCTGCATACAATGTCCTACTTCTCTCTTCCTCCAGTCAGCTATAAAAATAGTTGCATTCTTAACAACTTCTTCTCCAACAGATGCAGAATACATAAAGATTGAACTCCTTCTCCGGGTCTTCAGTGCTTGAACTGAGTTCTGAGCATGCAGGTTGAATGTGCCTGGGGGTTTGGAGCAACCATTTTCAGCCTCTCTTTCTCTCCACACAATTTGAATCCACTGTTCTTGTTTTTCTGTCTTGGATTCAGACACCATTACCCCATGTTTCAGTATTGTGCAAGTACTTCCACTTTTCCGAACCTAATATATTAACAACAAGGTCTACAGAGCTCTTTCAGTCTACAGCCTCTTTCTCCTCAGATCAGAAGTGGGCTCTTAACTTGGTTCCTTCTGAAAGCACAACATGGCTACATTTCTTGGAATGGCTATTTCATAGGGAGCTGGTTTGCGTATAATATACTTCAGACCTGGTCTGCAAGTACTGTACTGTAGTTTAACTATGGGCAGCTAACCACAAACAACCCAGAGTTCACAACCCAACCACAAACCAAGTGTTCTGTGCCCAGGCTGTTCATGATTACAGATCCTAGGCATTTTCATAATCAATGCAAGGCATATTCCACATTATATATAAAAAAGTTGCTTTGCAGTTCTTAATGCAGTTTGGCATGGAAACCCAAACAGCTTCTTAAAGAGATGGGCTTCTTCCTTTTTGCTTCTTCTTTTTTAATGTTTAGGATTAACTTAAGAATATTAGCAGAACCAAATACTGTAGAAAGACATGCTAAGGAAAATATTTATTCCAGTATAATTTGGTTGGAGTCAAAAACCCATGAGAATTTCCACTAGAAAAGAACTTGCTTTCTCCTGTATCATAAAACCAGCATTTGTGCCACAAGAACAGCTGAGGTCTTTTGCATGCTTAGCTCCATAGAAAGCTACATCACTTCTATCATCTGTTGTAGAACTGAACTGAACTGAATTGAACTGAACGGTTTTGCTAGCACAGTATCTCTGAAAATAAATAAAAGAACTCTATGTTGTGAGGAAAATCGAGCAAGAAGTATTTTCTGCACATTGTGTTTCAGTTTCCTTAGCATACATTCCAGCTGTTAAAGCTGTGAATGAAGTTGTAATTGATGTCTTAAAATTATGTATTTAATTATTTACCAAAAGAAGTATGATTGATTCCATATGTTAGAGACAGGTAACCCACTGCAGCGCTTTATACCCTTCTATCATGTCTCACCAGCTCACATTTTTTAGACTAAATAGCCCCCAAAGTAACTCCCCATAGTTTTCCTCATAGGGAAATCAATGGATGTTTCTGGCAATTTTTCCAGCTCCAATAACCTTTTTGAATGTGTCTGTATACAGTGGGGGTGAACAGCCCATGAACCTCTGCTGTGCTCTGTGTGCCCTACCATACATTGTGTTCCTTTTTGATCTCATTTGGGAAAGACTGTGCAAAGGAAGCCTTCCTTGACTTTTTAACTACATGTGTCCTCTTGGACTTGGTGGTACTTTTCATGAATTGCAGTGTGCATCCTAGCAGAGGCAGCATTGCTATAGTTTTGAGAGAATGTTCTTGAGAAAATGTGGTGTGGCAGTTACAGTGTTGGCCCAGGGACTTGGGATATCTGAGTTCCAGCCATGAAGCTCACTTATGCTATGACTAGCCTGCTGAACAGGGCTGTTGTGAGAATAAAATAGCATGTAAGAGGACTAAACAAGCACCTTTAAGTACCTTTCAAAGGGATGGATATAGATGCATGATGATGGTGGTGGTGGTGGTGATGATGCTATCTTTTGCTTTCAACTCTATTTTACTTCCACATTTTTTAATGTTTCCTCTTGAAAATAAACATGACTTGTTTGACTTGCTTGATAAATTCTGAGTTACATATCTGAATTTGATAGTGCTGTGGTAACCATTGAGAGCAGCAGTGTGGTAGTTAAAGGGTTGGACTGGGGTTTTGGGAAATCTTTGCTCAGTCCAATGCACCTCACAGGGTTGTTGCTGTGAGAAGAAAATGAAGTAAGCTGCCTTGTGTTCCTTGGAAGAGGAAAAAAGCTGGGATATAAATGGAACATCATCAACATCATCATTACTATTCCAGTCCATTCAATAGTATTTGAATCTTGTACCAAATCCTTAATGCAACTTTGTAGTAAGGTTAGTATAACTATTGTGGAAAGTGCTGGAAATGCAAATAAGTTTATAGAACTTTTTGCCATATGTGGTGGACATGTGATAAAATATAAAAATGTTGGAAAGAAATGCAAAAAAATTGGAAAGTTAATTTCCCCATGACTGCTAAGACCATGCTGTTGAGCACTGTACCAATAACTTTGCCAAAGAATATTGCACTTATTTAAGTACATGACAATTGTGGCTACAGTTCAAATTGCCTCAAAATGGAAGTCAGAAGAAAATTATAGAAGATTGGAAAAACAAGTTAGCTGACTATGTGCTAATGCAGTAAATGTAAGGGCAAGACTGATTATGTAAATAGATAATAGCCAAATAATTTAATGCTAAGTTGAAAGCATATTTTACATAACTTACTTTTTAATGAGGAAAATATGCATATAAAGGGAATAGACTTTTGAGAATATGTTAGTTATTAATGTGTCATTGTTATAGTAAGTTTAGTCAAGGTGAATAGAAAATAAGTTAAAGAATTGCAATCTAGAAAGAATTTTCAATGAGGTTTAACCGAATTTCAAAAAATGTGACTGAAGTAGTAAGGATAATACAGCAATTTTTTAATATATTTAATATTCTATGTAGTAGTTGCTTAAAATCCCTTCTTTGCTTTTTCCTTTTATTCCTTTTCATTCTTCACTTTTTTGCCATTGTGGCTATTATTTAAATATTGCTATTATTAAAATAATAAAAAATTAAAAATGTAGGAGTAAGTCCAGGGACACCTTCTCTTTGGAGGGTCACCTTCCATGTTCCAGGGACACCTTCTTTTTGGATTGGTCCAACAACTGTTCTAGGACACAGGACACAGCTCTTAGAAAAATTGCCATATCTACCTGCCTTCACAACACTGTCTTGATTGGATGTCTCCCTAATTTCCCTCTCCATCTCAAGAACTGTTTGAATATTTTGGCCATGGGTTAATAGAGTTCTCCCAATCCTGGATTTACTACCCACACCAATTCTATGAAGACTTTTGTTTTTCAGATTTCTAGTTGGTTTGACTCTATGTAATCTCCAGGGTGAAGAACATTAGCATTCCCTAACACTCTTCCCTGTTGTTTGTATAAAGTTTTTCTCAATAGATAACCATATCTCAGTGGCTCTGTCATTCTACCAGGATGCTACTGAGGAAGAAGCACTTTGACAAAGGGGCTTTCCCTTGAATTCCTGGATGTTTGGCAGAATGACTGTTCCTCTCCAGCCCTAATATACAGCACACATGCCACTGGTAATTTGAACCATACCATAACACTCCTCAAAATGTTACCCTTTCCAATGCCCCCTACATCTAGCACAAACTGTTTGCCCCATACACTTTAAAGCTCCTCAGAGTCATGGTCCATGCTGCTCTTTCTGCTCTTATTTCACTGCCTTGACCTTTATTCTCCCACTCAGCAGTTTCTTGCTCTCATAAATAATTCTATTCTTTCCTGTCCTTTTGCCTTGTTTTTTCTTGGAAAGCAGCTCTTTGGAGCCATCTTCTTTCAAGCCCTAGTTTGCAACCCAGCTTTTCTGTGAAGTCTTTAGGGGTAACTACCTTTGCCCCTATCCTGACTGGAAAAGCATTTGACAAGTACTGGCTTCAGAAAGCATGATAATCCATATTCAAAGTTTGACTATATGTTGAGTGCAGTTTACTGTTGAGCCATGGATAGTTGCTGAACTAAGGAATTACACGTTTTTTATATTGAGCCCAGCTGCAATAACAGACCATGGTAAACAACCCACAGATAACAACCTAACAACAACCCATGGGTTCTCTTCATGGATTGGTCATGGTTAACAAGCTGTGGATTGTTAGCGCAGCTAGATTCAGAAAACATGATAACCCATGGTCCAACAACAACCCACACTCAATCCACACTAAATGTCTGGATGTTGATTTTTTAGTTTTCTGTAAAGGTGGTGCTTGATTTCATCTCTATGTCATTGGATGATACACATCAAAAATTGTAAAATTAACCTATGTAGATGTGGCAAAACATTTTAACAAGTGATGCACAAATCAATAGGAAGGCCTTCATTGTTTAAATCATGCAATCATTGACATATAACCAGGCCTGAGAAAAACCCTCTTTTCTAGAAATCAGCATGTGTGCATCTTTGAAATGTAGCTGACACTAACTAGGCATTGGTCCAGAGAAAAATAGTTGGCACTTGACAGATTACAGCAGCTCAAACAAAGGGCAATTCACACCAGCCCACCCCATCCTCCTCCTCTTCTATGTAATAGCACTCCATCCTCCCCCCTCCTTTGGAGTATCTTCTTTGGTACACAAGTGAGATAGATCACCTTCTGTAACCTATTGGAACGTGTTAACTGTGTTGTGTGCAACCTTTTAATGATCAATGTATAAAATGGACAACTGAGGACTAAGGTGCACTATCCGGAATGATTTTTTGGTAGCTGGTTATTCTTGAGAATAAATTCTTTAAAAGAAAACCTTCCCTGTTGTTTATTTTGGGCATATGCACACCAGGACAGAAACTTTTTGGCCATCACAAGGGTTGAAGTTATATTACCATGGAAATGATTTTCAAGTTCTTCATCTATATTTCTCTTCTTCTCCAAAGGAATCTCCTGTTTTAACAATCTGAATTAAAACCCAAAAGATTGTGTGTGTGTGTGAGAGAGAATTACTTTTACACAAATCATATTAATTGCAAGTCTTTTGATGTGGTATAATCTCAGAGAGATGAGTCTTCCTGTGGAGTACTTTAAAATGCAAATGTAGAGAATCTATCCATTTTAAGAAGGCCTACTTGGCATATAACACCTAACCAATCTAGGTTTGCACTGATGTTTGATCCTTTAATATTGGTTCAAAGTCTTGATTATTCTTACAAAAAACAGTGCAGTATCATTTATCAGAGAGATTCTTAATTTGGTACTTCCTTTCAAACTAAAGCTTCCTTGACCCAATTTATCTCTCATGCAGAGTTTCTATTTCACTTGAAGTATAAATGCAACACAGGTGAAAGAAGTATATGTGGAACGTGAAATAACACCAGCTTGTTTCTTTTTATATAAATGTTTTTAAAGCATCTTGTTTTTTCTCCTTTTCATCAAGCAACAGCACTAATTCAAAGGCTAGCATATTTGAGAACATTTGTCAATTGTCTCATCAACATTGTTTTTCACAAAAATGTGCTTGAAAAGCTGTTTTTAGTTGATCTGACCTTAACAGTTCTCCAGCTTTCAACAAGGCTACTCTATGCTTATTTCCTCAATGGATGATAATTAAGAATCTCTGGACTCAGGGCCAGCTATTTCCCATATTTTCAGTTTGACTTGCTTAATAATATTCTGGAAGCAGGGACACAGTTTGTTCAAACAAAGGCATGGCATTTTGATGATTTAAAACACACCACTTTTAGAAATGTGAACAGATGATTTTGGGGAAATTTTCTGATTCTGTTATCACTGCACAGTCCCAGTCTTTCAAATGCTTCAACATGCAACCAAGAGAAAGTAATCTGGAAGCCAGTCTGTTGTAGTGGACAGAAAACTAGACCTGAATCAGGGAGACCCTGGTATCAAATCTTAGCTCAGCCAGGAAGCTCACTGGATGACATGCAAACACATTCAGCCTAAATGACAGGCCTAGCCCTGGAACCACTGTGAGATCTAAGGGTTCAGAACCCTTTGATTCAGGCTTCTAAATGAATAAGTGGGTTAACCTATCATGGAAAACTCAAGAACTGGGAGCCTAGTTCTGCCAGTCTTCCTATTGTCACAATAAACCCTTTATTACAGTAATTCCAATAATTAGCTATAAGCCTTTACAGTCCCAATAAAGATCTACAGTTAACAGTTCACACTAAAGTTGTTAGACAAGCTCCAGGTCATGAGAATCATAGCAGAAGATCCAACTTTCCCTAGGCTCAGCTCAGCAGAGGACACAGAACAAGTCTTGACAAATTCATAGTTGCAGAGACAGCAGGAAGACTTCCAAGTTACCAGTATATTGTTCCCATTAAATTCCACTGTTGGGTACTCTGCATTAAATACAGAGAAATGGGCACTATCAATCACTATTGGCTCATTGCAGGGAAACCTGTGCTTTAGCAGATGCCTCTGCTGCACCCTCTCTAATTGGCAATACACCACAGAAGACCCCCCCACACACGCACACGCGCGCACCCATCTCCTACCCTGCTGTCCTGCTCCCAGTAAAGACATCTTTGGCCAGGAAGTTGGGGCCTCCCTCAAGTTCAGATCCTCAGTATGGAAGATAAGCCACTGTAGTGTCCTGAAGATCCTCCCCTCCCAGCTCACCCACCAGTGGAAAGCCTGGCAGAATTAAGTTCTCAGGTGCCCAACTTCCCACAGATGGACCGGACTCTACCCCTTCTCCCTTGGGCTCAGAATCAGGGTCACAGATATAGCTCCCATGGGCTGAGGCATGGTCTGACATCCTTCTCCTGAAATTTCAAAGAAAGGCAACACTCCCTTTGGGGCACAGTTGCAAGGTAACACAGACTGTGAGTCAAACCTCTGACTTGCAGCCTGAGAAATCTGTGGGAACTAAGCAGGGAGAGCACTCTGCAAAGGAGGGGGCTTTTGGGGTGCCACACAGCTGAGGTGCCTTCTCCAGTGTAGTGGCCACCAATAAGTCAGATTTGCCTGTCAGGATTGGTCATGAAAAGCTTTTGTAGGCCCACTCTTGTATTTAATGTGGTGTACAGACTGGGAAGCCTTTTCTGAAAACATCTCTAATGGACTCAGCCCGAAAGCAAGGCTTTTAGTCTGCTTGAGATCTAGAATAGTGAAGGCCATAATAAGGAACATCTTTACTGTCTGGACCTTTAACTTGTCTGAACTTGCCCTGAATCTTGGACTTAAGGCTTCTTTACCTCATCCATAGCACTTAACAAACACAGACAAAGAACTCCCATCTTATGCAAAGAAATAATAATTAAGGTAATCAAGAAGCAATCAAGCACCCTTTCAACAATTAGCATAAGTCTGGGAAACTCATCTTTCCCATGGACACATATTCAGAAAGAAATAGTGTAAGAATCAGGGATTTTCCACCCATGCTCTAGACACACACACCACACACACACAGAACTCAAGTTCTATGGCTGCAGGACAGGTAATGGACCCCTCCTCCCCCACATTAGTCTGTCTCTCACTGTTAGGAGGGAAGTTCTCTCTCTCTCTCTCTCTTTAGTAATATAGAGTAAGATTGGGATGCAACAGAAATATTTGCTGACTGGACAACATCTGGTTAAACGTGCATGCCTGCTCTGTATTTTTCTAATGAATAAGCTTTTATTGCTAAGTGTTCTGTGTGTTTTTGTGAATGCAAAACCAGGGCTTGCTTTCTCTGGCTGTGTGCATTAAATCCCAGTAAAAGATCCCAAAGCTTTTGAGGCAATCAGGAGGGCAAATGCCTCCTTTTGAGGTGTATTGCTCCCCAAGATTCTCTGGTATAGCAACTGTAATATATTTGGAGTGGAGTTGCCCTTGTGCTTGGATTGGAAGCTCCAGCTATAGTAAAGAATGCAGCAGCTAGTGGAGCAACCAGCTATATACCGATTATACGTATGTTAAAAGAACTGCACAATCTACCTGTTTTTATATTTCAGGTTTTGCTTTGACATCCAAAATCTTAAACAATTCAGGACACCTAGTTGTTTACTGTCCCATATTAGCACTCACCCAACCCTGAGATCTTCCAAAGAGACAATACTGGTCATTCCACGGCTTACAGAGAGTTAGCAGGTAACACAGAATCGAGACTTCTCAGCAATGGAACCCACCCACTCCCCCACATGTTGTTTGTGAGGAAAAATTGTGCTGATCTTTCCCTGATTTGTAATGGATTATTACATTACTCTTTTATTGTTTTGTACCTTATTTATATGTACAATGAACCACTTACACAATTTAGGATATTAAGTAATAGTAAGATAGTGTTAATACATTAACATTACCTTCATTCTAAAATGTCATCTCTTGGTGTCATCAGACTGGTTTTCCAGTCAAAGGGGCCAGTAGTTCTCTGAGAGAGAAAGAACGAACACTTTTACATACACACACCCTTCTGAAGGTCCTCTGACAAACCACCCCAAAGGTCGTGCTTTCCACTGCCTTAAAAAATTCTTGTGAAAAGCTTTCCTCACACCACTTTTGGTTCAACTCTAACAATGGTATACATTGATTGCTTTTTTACATGCAGCGTTATATTTAAATTAGGCCATACACCCCAATTATCCAAATTTGATTTGAGCTGTCCATTTCCTGGGTTTGGCAATATTCTCCTTTTAAAAAGACATTACCAACCTGTCCAATGCTGTCAGAGTATTCTTTCAGCTTACTTTTTTCATTAGGAACTCAAGGAAGCTGCACCTCAAAGTGATTCTGTTTCTCTAATAGAATGTCAAAGTTTTTCAAAGACAGTAGAATGAAGGGGTCGAAGTAGACACTATTTAAATACATCATTTAGGAATTAAACAACAATAATAAAGCCAAGCAAGTTGGCCACTGGGTTTGCCCATTCCCTGCCTTGCTGTGATTCTGGAAAAAATCACACATACCTTGATAGGTAAATAGTGCAGATTGCCTTCTACCTGTCTAAGCAATACACTTCAAATCTTTTGTGGGTAGGCCTTAAGAATGTGTGATACAGGTTGGAGGGATGAAGGTCTTCAGGTCAAAGACATGTTTGTTAGCATTTTTGTTCTGCAAAAATTATATTAGGTGTGTATGTTACAGTGTGCATGGGTTCCTGAAGGCCTAAGACACAGAAGAAAATGAAGAATGAAAAAGCATGATGGGACTGACCAGACTGAGAAAACTGAGAGGCTGGGAATGGTTGGAGAATGGAACATAACAGATAAGATAAGCCCATGCTGTACCATCCAGAGAGAGAGTGGAATGTGATGAGAGTGCCTGTGTTCAAGATAAGGACCAGCACGTTCTGTGTGTCAGCTCTGCTCAGAGGAGTTCGCTGTTCGATCCAGTTGGACTAAGCTGATAGAGTCAACTCTAAGGTATAAAATGACTGGGCTTTCCAGCTTCCATGTGTGCCAGAACAGCGCTGCAGCTGGTCACCCACAGTCCTGATGGATCACCGAGAGGGTCTATTGGCTGTGAGTATGAATGTTGCATGAATGTGAGTGTGAATGAGGCTTCTTGATATTGTTGCTGATGATTGCTGAACTTGTATTCTTATACTTCTGTATTCTTTATATCATAGAATAAATGTTACATGCACAGTGTTTAAAACCAGATCTGGCGTTCAGTCTCTCTTTGAAAGGAGCTTTCCTTGGAAACCTGATAGTCTCCTCTTTACAGAATCAGGGACCGCTTTAGCATGGTCACATGTGAAGACCTTGGTTGTGCCTAAGGTTGTTCACTGAATTGCAGCCCAAATTTTACAAATGTTGATTGTGCCACAGTATTTTAATCAGTTTGTGCCTTGATGGTTAAGAATTGTTAACTTTTTTCCATTACTAAACTAAAGCTGTTTAGCAGAAAATCTATTTTTCTTAGAAAATGCATTGGTTAACAGATTGATTTGGTTCTTTGAGAATTAAATGGTCATGGCAGCCTTGCTCTAAGCTGACTGACCAAAACAAAGGATAATCTGACAGGCAAGCAGGGAGAATTTCCCTATGAATATGGCCCAACATGGATACGAATTGGGGTCATCTCGTCTTAATATAGTACAAGGAGATTATGGAGGAAAGAATAGCCCTTGGGAACACTACCTTTCCCTTTGCTAGAGAAAAAATAGAATTATAGAAGCCTATCCTAAATAGACCTTAGGTTAGATTTCTAGGTAGTCTACACAAGGATCTGTTTAGAAGTATTCAATAAAAACATTACAAAACACAAGACTGCATCCCAGCATAAAGCAGGAATCTACTTTCACTGGAATGGGTTCTACCAGATCAATGATGTCCTTGATACCAAGAAGCTCAGCCATGTTATCTACTATGGATGGTACCCAACTATGTCATTCCTTTAGTATAAATGACATTGCACTAGCAGAAACTAGGTTCCAAAGTATGCAGGAAAGAATCTAACTAAACTTCCACTTGTTGCAACTGTTTGCACCAGCAGTTTGCAACCACTTTCAGGAGTGGGCCATAAGCTTCACTAGCACCATTGGCATTTGTATGACTGGAAGATTCTGTGAAGTTCTGCTAGCATTGTTTGGGTTTGCATTTATTGGAGTATGTTAGCTACTGCCCCGTCCTTTGCTTTATAAAATGCTATATGGGCAAGAGTTTCATTGCCACTTGAGCATGACAGTATGCTAGACTATCTGCTTTTAGTACCATTGAAGTTTATAGACCTGTTTTTCTTTTACAGTAACTCAGTCAAAAGAGATTACTCTTCTACAGAACGCAATGTGCAGGAATTCTGGAAAAATGCAATGCCTTTCTGATTTCCAGGTCACCATCATGGTCAAGGAACCCAGGGAGGTAACTTTAAATTAGCCAAGAGAGTGCCATGTTTAAGTTCTTTCATAATTTAAGAATGGTCCAAAAATGTCTAAGATAATGTGAAGTAATTTGAACTCTTCAAAAAACAATACACAATATAAACTCAGAATCAGCAACTCATCTTTTAGTGACTATAGTTTGTTAGCTGTGAATTTGCAATAAATAGATATTTTGCACAGAGACTGTCTGTTGCTTGAAACAAATAAGGAGAACCCAGCTCCCAACAGTTTGCCACCCACAATTCTCTCCTCAAAGCAGCCTTTCTGAACTAGCTACTAACTAAGGATATAAATGTGTGTATCAGAATGACATGCTGAAATCTTCTAGCTGCATCAATCCCCTGTTAGGGCTTGTCCTCAATGGTACTTATGTTAATTTCAATAGGAATGAAAGGGAAGACAGTTTCATGGAAAGGTTGTACAAGGAGTTGTGAACTGAAGCATTCAGGCCAAAATCTTTTGAGTAGCATGTTGTACCATCTACTAATGGAGGAACACAATGACAGAATTTCTTTTCTTAATAAAAAGATGGTCTCAAGATCATTGAATGGTCTTATTTCTTCCATTTGATCATTTAAACTTTTAAACAATGGCAGTGAACTTGACAGTTTTGAATAGGTTGAGTTTCATCCATTCCAACATTCTGTTTTTCATTGGACTCAGATTTCTAAATATCTTTTACTTCTGAAGCCCTAAGACAGTAAAGCAAGGGAAACACTAATGTAGCCAATAAAATTGATTAGGAAGAATTGATAGGGTGGATAGAGTACATTAGGAGCAAATGCAGGAAGCCAAGGGAGAGACCAGGTTGCTTTTCTTACACTTGCTCTGGGAGCCAAGAGCAAACAACTGGGAAGGATCTAATTTAGCCAGCCCAATTTAATGTGTCATTACTGGCTAATGGAAGATAGAATTGAATTATATCAGCAAGTTGATGACATTGATAGGAGTAGGGAGGGCTTTGAAAATTGAATCAAGTGAGTCACATATTTTTATTTCACTCTCCAGATAGTCTGAGTGTAATTCTCCCTCTGAAGTCAACCCATGTCCAATTTCAGTGTTTGGATAGTGTCAAAGTGTGTGATGCAGTCAATGTGGCTAACTGTAATTAGGTAATGTCAGACTTGCAATTTTCAGCTTACCATATAGTGCTGTGTATCTAACAAAGCTATACCAACATTTATATCTAAGCCTTTGGCACTGGCTGCAAACAAAATGCCTCGATATATAATACAATTATTTCAGTATATTAGAAGCAAATGTATACATTTGTGTAATTTCAGTTATGTCTACAGAATGTGTGGGATTAAGAAATAGTTTGTATGCATTTTAATTAAACCTATTTGAATATATAATCTCTTAAAAGCTGAACTTTAAAAAAACCAGATGAAATTAGTATTACGTAGAGGTATATTTTAAATCTCAGCTTTGAATTAAATTTCTCAGTTCATGATAGTTCTAATAGCAAAGCTTCTTTAAATTAAGATTATGCATTTAATGTCAAGAAGGCAAGCTATGTTTTGTATCATATTAGCTGGAGATGAATTAGATGTTCTATTACCAACAAACATTTAGTGATTAAATTAGCATATCCTTATTGCAAAGTGATCTGTTTTCAAAAGTGCACATTAACATACATTACCTGACTATTCAAAATTCTGTTTCTCTCTAGTGTGGACAACCTCTAAAAGCTGATATTACACTTGATATAGGCAACTACTCAAAACTATCCCATCCTTGCAGAAGGGCTCAACTACATGTTACATGGCAAAATCATTATTTTATTTATAAACATATGAGTCACCTTTTGGCCCTACTGGGACCTACAAGACAATTTAGACTTAAAACTGTAAGTAACTTCTTACAATTTTCTCCCAGCCATTATAGCAGAATGTTTAATCTTCTAACCATTATTAATAAAATATCAAGCGATAATTGGATATTGCAAATTTTAGAAAGGCCTTTTATTTTTAAAAATCTATAACCAGAAACAAAATGTACAGTTCAACTTTTTCCAGAGGTGGAAAATGCAAGTAAAGCAAAACTTGTTCGCTGATATAAAAACAGTATGAATCATGAGAAGTCTAAGCTACTTCCAACTCAGATCAAGCATTCCATTTTTCCTCTCCTTCCCAAAGACTCCCTACAATCTGCTCCTACTCTACACAGAATGTTTGGCAAGGGTTTAAAGATGAAGGAACAGCCTCTCCCATCCTGGTGCCCCTACAAGCTTTGGCCTATAACTCCCATCAGGTTCAGCCAGTATTGCCTGAACTGGCTGTAATCCAAACTGTAAACTACCTGGTAAATGCTGGACTGGGAAAGGCTGTTCTGGAAGAGTCTTCCCCACATCCTATCATTTGATCTGAAGTAGGATCATTCTGTCAGGAGCAGAAAGGGAATCCATTGCATCAAATGAGCCAGATTTCCCACGTTGGCACATTCCAAGTAAAGTCACCAGCACCCTAAAACACAGTCACTGCTCCATTCATCCCCACTTGCAGAATCCTCCACTAAAAACTGGAACCTTAAGAATATAGAAATCATATATATGCAAACATGTAGGCATACTAGACACAAAGACACTTGTATATGCTTCAAAACAACTTCAAACTTTAATGACAACACTAAAACCTCACCTTATGTTGCCAAATATCTAAGAGGAGATACTAACCGGGTGCCAAAAAGATAATCTTGGTGCCAGGCAGGCCATGCATGGAGAGAGGGGCCAGCCCATTAGTTTTCTCAGATAGACTTGGCTGATCTGTGGTAAAGGCAGACAGGGGGAGTTGGGAAGAAGACTTGCAGTTTCAAGGTTACCTAGTGACGATTCTCAGGCGGATCATGAGAACCAGCCTTGGAAAAGGAGGGAGGCAGTTCAGAAGAGGAGTGGAGGATATGCAGAGGGAGAAGACAAGGAAGTGCTAACAAGGGTGGTTCTTACAGAGTCAATGTGTGAAGTGAGTGGAACAACTAAGAAGTGTCTGACATTCCCACCATCTAGCCCTCAAGAGGCGGGAGACAGCCTGAGGATAGCACCAGAATCTTTTCTGGAAGGGAGGAAAGGAGAAGTTTCAGTTTGCATTAAACTCTTCACATGGGCAGATACTTCTCTCACATCTCTAAGAGAATGTTACTTTGATTGTTTTATTGAGTTATTTAATTTCTATACCTCCCATAAGCCCAAATCCCCACTGGCTCCTGATTGAAGTCCGGGCCCAATTCAAAGTGTTGGTTATGACCTATAAAGCCCTAAATGGCTTGGGACCTGGATATCTAAAGTAATGCTTGTGCCCATATATGCCCTCCCGCCCCTTGAGATCAGCAATGGATGCCCTTCTCTGGGAACCCTCTGTGAATGATATTAGGAGGGTGAGTACCCGGAGGAGGGCTTTCTCTGCGGTGGCGCCCCATCTATGGAATGCGCTCCCCAGAGAGGTCCGCCTGGCGCCATCGTTATTTGTTTTTCAGTGCCAGGCTAAGACCTTTTTATTTAAAACTTATTTTAATTGCTAAATTATTGAATTAATTAGGATTTTAAAAATTTTAGCCGAGAATGCACCGGGGGTTTTTAAATGTTTTTCTTTTAAATTGTTATTATTATTTATGTATGTTTTAATGTATTCTTTGTGAGCCGCCCCGAGGCTTTGTTGCGATGGGGGTGGCATAGAAATGTTTTAAATAAATAAATAAATAAACTCTCTGGGTGGGTCACAGATTTTTACCATTTTTCAACCCATCCAACTTTAATAAAAGGTCTATGCTTCTAAAGTTTTTTCTGAGTCTGCTGGAGCAGAAAAGAGGGAGAAAGAGACTTGCTCACAACACCTTGCTGGGAAGATCATTCTATAATTAACCTCCAGGAGAGCTTCAGCTTTTGGGTGGTATAGAAATTAAGTAAGTAAATAATTGTAGAGCCACAACTGCAAAGGCCCACTACCTTGTTGCCATCTTTCAGGCTTCTCTTGGAAAAGGCAATTGGTTAGATTCTGAATGTAGTATATGAGTAGGTTCATGACAGGAGAGCCACCCCATCAGTTACTGCAGTCCTGACCCATTATAGGCTTTATAGGTCAAAATCAGCACCCAGAATCGGGTGGGGAAACATACAGCAGCCAGCAGAAGTGGGTCAGAATTGGTATTATGTGTTCAGACCTGCTGGTTCCCTCACTTTCTTTCCTTACATATGCTTCCTTCCCTATGCTGGGCCTTCTCCTTCCTAGTATCCAATTGACCTGGCTACTTGGGCAGCCCCCACCCAGCCTGCACATCCTTTCTTGGATTTTGCCCTACCTTGCCTGCAAGATCCATTCTCACCCCCTAAGAGGGGGCTTTAAAATCCAGGCAGGGAGCTGATTTCCTAGCCCTGTGGGGAGTGGGATGTGTGTGTCTCCCAGCTGACATATTTAAGTCTTTTGGGCAGTGACCATTAAGTCTGGATGCTCCCAAGAATGCCAAGAGCAAGAAAGGGAAAGGAATCCTGTACACCACCCTTCCACAACCATGTGCCTTCCAGATGCACTTTGACTGCAGCACCCATCATTCCTGCCCAATGGCCCTGCTGGATGGGAATTCTGGGAGTTGTGGTCCAAATGCTTCTGAAGGCCACCAGGTTGGGAAAGGCATTTAAAATATGCTCCTTCCCACCAGGGCAGTGGTGCTAGGACTGGGCCAGGATTAGGGCAGTCAGCCCCACTCAAAATTAGCTGTGCTCCTGGTTTCTCCATCCCAGAGCCTGAGAAGGAAAGTGCTGGACACCTCACTAGTTTGCTTGGAGAACCTTCTCTCTCTGCAGCTTCTTCTGGGCCTGGGATTTCCTCTGAGTCACAGGGATTCACACCTCTAAGAGCCAATCACTCCAAAGGCTCCCTGCCTGGATGGATTAATCTCTCGATTTCTCTTCCTCCCTCCTATTTTTTTATTTATTGTTTTAGAAATTATTTTTCTATTCAATATATGAAGGAATTTCTGAACATTTAAGTTCTTGTAAAAAGTGTTACAGAAGAACTATACAAGAAAGACCTTAACATCCCTGATAACCACGATGGGGTGGTCACTGACCTCGAGCCAGACATCCTGGAATGAGAAGTCAAATGGGCCTTAGGAAGTCTGAGCAACAACAAAGCTGGTGGAGGTGACACTATTCCAGCTGAGCTATTCAAAATCTTAAAACACGATGCAGTAAAAGTGCTAAACTCAATATGCCAGCAAACTTGGAAAACTCAACAGTGGCCACAGGATTGGAAAAGGTCAGTTCATATTCCGATGCCAAAGAAGGGCAATGCCAAAAAATGTTCCAACTACTGTACCATGTGCTCATTTCACATGCCAGCAAAGTTATGCTCAAAATCCTACAAGCTAGGTTCCAGCAGTATGTGGACCGAGAACTACCAGAAGTACAGGCAGGAATTCGAAGAGGGAGAGGAACTAGAGATCAAATTGCCAACATATGCTGGATCATGGAGAAAGCTAGGGAGTTCCAGAAAAACATCTACTTCTACTTCATTGACTATGCTAAAGCCTTTGATTGTGTGGATCACAACAAATTGTGGCAAGTTCTTAAAGAGATGGGAGTACCTGACCATCTTACTTGTCTCTTGAGAAACCTGTATGCAGCTCAAGAAGCAACAGTGAGAACTGGACACGGAACCACTGACTGGTTCAAAATTGAGAAAGGAGTTCAGCAAGGATGTATACTGTCGCCCTACCTATTTACCTTATATGCAGAGCACATCATGAGAAAGGTGGGGCTAGGTGAATCACCAGTTGGAATTAAGATTGCTGGGAGAATTATCAACAACCTCAGATATGCAGATGATACCAATCTAATGGCAGAAAGTAAAGAAGAACTAAAGAGCCTCTTATGTAGGTGAAGGAGGAGAGTGCAAAAGTTGGCTTAAAACTTAACATTAAGAAAACTAAAATCATGGCATCTGGTCCTCTCACTTCCTGGCAAATAGAAGGGGAAGAAATGGAGGTAGTGACAGATTTTATTTTCCTGGGCTCCAAGGTCAACACAGATGGAGACTGCAGCCAAGGAATTAAAAGACGCTTGCTCCTGGGGAGGAAAGCTATGGCAAATACAGACAGCATACTAAAAAGCAGAGACATCACCCTGCCAACAAAAGTGCGTATAGTCAAGGCTATGGTTTTCCCAGTTGCAATGTATGGCTGTGAAAGCTGGGCCATAAGGAAGGCTGAGCGCCGAAGGATTGAGGCCTTTGAATTGTGGTGCTGGCAGAGACTCCTGCAAGTCCCTTGGACCGCAAGGTGATCAAACTGGTCAGTCCTAGAGGAGATCAACCCTGACTGCTCTTTAGGAGGCCAGATACTGAAGATGAAACTCAAATACTTTGGCCACCTAATGAGAAGGAAGGCCTCCCTGGAGAAGAGCCTAATGCTGGGAACAATAGATGGCAAAAGAAGAAGGGGACAGCAGAGAATGAAGTGGCTAGATGGAGTAACTGAAGCAGTTGGTGTGAGCTTAAGTGGACTCTGGGGGATGGTGGAAGACAGGAAGGCCTGGAGGAATGTTGTCCATGGGGTCGCGATGGATCGGACATGATTTC
Organism: Varanus komodoensis; assembly: GCF_004798865.1. Taxonomy (NCBI): domain Eukaryota; kingdom Metazoa; phylum Chordata; class Lepidosauria; order Squamata; family Varanidae; genus Varanus; species Varanus komodoensis. The sequence continues at coordinate 747,320 of NW_025335269.1, forward strand.
GCGACTAACAACAACAAAAAAGTGTTAGAAATACATGCATGCATGCATAAATACATAATGAAATTCTCACCTACCCCTAGCCCTGTGCTGTTGGTTCAGAGATCCTTCCAATGAAGCAAAAATTACACTGAAGAAGAGCCACTAATGCTTGAAATGCTGGAAATTGTATTTGGGCTGCAAGCTTTAATCAGTTTAATCACTGCATGCTGCCATTGAGGAATGTACTGGTTTAATCAGTGGGGGCCAATTTTAAATTGGTGGTACTGTGAGCAAAGGCTCAGTTAATAATAACTGATATGATATGCCAAGCATAGAAAACAAGTTGGGCATTTTGTAGTGAGATCATAGGGCCCTTCCTGTAAGGTTTCCATGTTACGGGTTTTTTACCACTGTTCTATTTATTTATTTCCATATGTTTATATAAACAATTATACTGTTGTGTTGTGCTCCAAAGATAGGACTGTGGCTTTGATTCTGGAGTTGATAATATGGGGGGGGGGTGTTTGGCAGCCTTTCTTCATAAGAATTAGAGGGAATGTATATATCTTATTATACAGTCTCATAATCTGGTACTTCAAAAATGCACCTAAAGCAGGTGTCTCAAACTCAACTTACCTGGGGGCCGCTGGAAGTAGAGTCTGGGTGAGGCTGGGCCACATCAAGTATTCCACCACTGCGGTGGTGGTGGGCCACTCATCCCGCGGCCGGCCCGGGCGTCGCCGGCAGTTTGAAGGCTGCAGGGCCCCTCCCCCGTGCCCCGCCTGTCCCAGCAATTGGCTTGTGGGCCGCGAGTTTGAGACCCCTGACCTAAAGTGAGGTTTCCATAATGTGAAATTTTATTTGTGCAACCATTTCAGAAGAGATAGTCAAGTAGCCCTAACATATCTCACAACAAGAGGTCTCTAACCAGCAACTGCTCAATATTCCATTCACAGCCCTGGTGCTGCAGCAGATGGTCCCCCCATCTTTCACATCTTATTTGGGAAAGATCTTTCTTCCCTATAAACACTGCACAAAGAGCTCATAATTACAGCATACAAAATATTGTATTATCTATATTACAGTAGCTTTTATTCTGCTAGGATAAATGGCTATACTTAAGCCTCCACTTCCTTATGCTTAACAACCCTACAATTCATGACTGTGGTTTGTTCTGCTTTAATTATCCACATAGCTTGCCAGTCACTTGTTTAAAATCAGATGTATACCTAGAATCTAGTGTCATTAGCTGTAAGTATTATATATTTTCCTTTCTCCCTATCATGCTGTCACTGTTTAATTTCCTGTATACCACAAATTCAACCTAATGATGGGTTTGCACGTTATGACAAACAATAAGTCATTGTGCTTCAGTTGCTCTGGGAGCAACACCTTGTGAAGCTGACAGGTGATTAGGCTCACCCTTTGCTATCTACAGACAGACCCTTCAAGATGCCCCTTGAGACTGTGAAGGAGCTGTCAATAAGAGGATTATGTTCTCTGGAATAAAACGGTTTAGAATGCAAAAAAGCTTCAGGGAGCCATGAAGGCCATTGAGTTCGACCCCCTGGTGTTGCAGGACACCACATTATACCATCCCACTCATACAAGCCAAGCCTCTGTCATATGATAACAAAGAGGAATGTTAAAGCAGATTGCTTTCCAAAATTTATGCTCAAGTAAAATACAAGACATAACATATAGATTGCCATGGAAATTAAGAACGCATGGCATTCCTGGTCAGTCCAGGAAGGAAATCCAGGTGCCACTGTTGACTCTGCTAACTGGCCCAGCTCTTGAGATGCCCAACATGTCTAAGACATGGGCTAAGACACAGCAATTCTGTCAGATCAGGAAAAATTAGAACATAAACCAATAGAGAAGGCAGCCAGAAAAAATGTTTGAGGCTGAAGGAAAACTCTGGAAAGGACTGTAAGATATGGCATAGACTTTTCTGAAATGGACTTAATTCTACTTGAACAGGCTTCCCCAACATGGCCCATGGCCCCATTCTAGCTAGGGATGATGCAACTTCTACTCTAACACATTTGGAGAGCTCTGGGTTGGAAAAGGAGGTAGTAAATTGTTGCCATAATTTTAACCTATGCTTACTGAAGCAGGCCTTCACAGAATTTTGGGGTGGGGAGGGAACCAAACAGTCTCATTGCAGAAAAAGGGTGGAGTGGCCACTTGTAGTACTTTTTCATTTCAAGGGCACAGGCTGGGTTTTACATTTATTTGCTTACATTATTTATGGGAGCTCTTCAGCTGAAGTTCTCATAGCTGCAGACAAGCATAAAGCCATAGCACACAACAAATAGCAATGGATTAAAATGTATTACAGACAGCAGATAAGATTCTGGTACACAAGGAACAAAGGGCATTCACAATAAAAAGAAAAAATTGCCAGGCACTGAATAGGACCTATGCACTGGAGGCTAGTGCCTCCAACATCTCCAGGTTACAGTCAGAACTTTTAAGGAGCCATCCATGGTTCCTAGCCTATTTTGTGGATAGGGTTCAGCATCTTGCTTACATCCTTTAAAGTTCAGATTGCAACCTAAGCTGGATGCGCACCTCACTGACAGTGGAGCTACCACCCAGCTTCACTGCAGGGGTCCTCAAACTTTTCCATCAGGTGGCCAGTTGAAAGCTGCCAGTGCTGGGTCCGGGCTGGAAAGGTGGTGCTGGCAGTGCGCATGGGCAGGCGCAGGGGCGGCGCGTGCAGGTGTGCATGCTGAGGCAGGGTTGGGGCATGAGGCAAGGTGAGGTGAGGCGTAGGCGGGCATGCACCGCGAGGTGGGCACACGAGGCAGCAGCTTGCTTGCTTGGAGATCATTTTCTCCAAGCGAGCAAACCGTTGCCTCCCCACGGGCGAGCGAGGTAGGCGGCGGCAGACACGTGTGCGGTGGGTCCAAATGGGCATGGTGGGCCGGATCCAGCCCCCAGGACGTAGTTTGAGGACCCATGCTCCATTAGAAATATTCCTTGGCTCCAGGTAACTCCACTGGGAAAGGAATTTCAAAGTCAGGGTGCCACAGCTGGAAACATCTGTTCTCTAATCACAGTTCACTTTGTTCCTGATAGAAGGGGAGGTGGAACAGGACTTCTAAGGCCAACCTCAGAGAGGACAGAGTGCTATGGGAGCAATTGATCTTTAAATACCCTGTCCCCAAGCTAGCTGGACTTTATAGACTAAAAACAACACATTGAATTGTGTGTGGAAATGGATTGGAAGCCAGCACAGCTGTTCCACATATTGGCAAAAGCTGGAAGCCAGGGTAGCTGTGTACATATGTCTGGCTCCAAATACTGAATATGATGCTTCATTTTGCATGTAGCTTCAAGCACTCATTGAAGCCTTTTACATGGCAAACATAGCAGTGTCCTAATGGGTTCTCCCTGACCTTTGAAAAATCGTGGGAGGCTGCCATTCTGCAAAAAAGCAATAGCAAGGAGAGGGCCTACTTAACATATGTTCCCCTTTGAGGACTGTCTCTACCACAGCTGCTGAAGGTGTTACTACAGATTTTGGGAGATCAGCTTTTGTTAATCTGGGACTTTTGATTCATGTTTCATCAGTGGATGCTAATGAAAGGAGATGTTCTCCTAATAGCTAGGAATTATGCTCCAGCCTTTGGAATATCACACCCAGTTGAGTTTGGAAAGGTAGTATCCTCCAGCTAATAGGTGCAGGGAGAAAAAATGTTTAGAATCAGCTTGAACTGGGGGGAAATTAGAGGCAGAGAAAGTAGAAGATGCAGTGTAGGGCACTTTCTGGGAACCAGGTGCAGGGTTAGGAAGCCGTCTGGTGCTTTTTGGCTTCAAATACTCTCTTGTTGTATATATTGTTCTATGAATATACCATTGGTCTCTCTTCCAAAGGAAACCATATTTGCAGTGCTGCCCCCAAATTTATCACCCCCTAAGAAGTAGTGAGCATTTAACATGATTGGGTACCAGTATATTCTATACCAAAGGATTAAATACTGGTTCTTTACTGACAACCAATATTCTTGTTTGTCTAACGTCTTGAAGTGGTTCCATTAATTATTTAGAAGTATACCAGGAGCAGGAATCCATTTAAAATCTTCTGGGAAACCCAGATATAAATCAGCATTCATCTACCTTTCATTCACAATGTTGTCCTTTTAAAAACACGAAAGAACACACATGCGGATGCACAATATTGCAAATAAAAATTCAGTACATAAAACCATTAGAATCTGAATGATTCTTGACTACATAATCATCTTTGCTATCATCCTGTGTTTTAGTTTATTAGGTACAAAGTAAGAAAACGCTTAAAAAGAACTAATATGACAAAAATGCATCTAACCTCAAAATACCTGAAACATTTTCTTCCTCTAGAGAAGTGATTCCACTATGTGCAAAGTGCTGCTCTGGCAAGAAAAATGCTTCCAATCAATAATTAAATATAATGAAAGTTTGATGTTTCAAAAAGACACCCACAAAGCAAGCACTTTGGGAAAGAGCAGTCTCTTTCAAAAAGACACCCACAAAGCAAGCACTTTGGGAAAGAGCAGTCTCTTGCCTGGTAATGTCCCATTTCACATTTATCCTTTACAATTAAAGTTATTTCAATATAGGTTTCTGAAGTCAAAACAACTAACCAAAGCCAAGATCATCCATACACTTGTATTCTTGATCACTATGTATGGGTGTGACAGCTGGACAATGAGGAAAAGAGACAAGAAGAAAATTGCTGTATTTGCAATATGCTGCCAGGAACTGCTTTTTGAATTCCTTGGACTGACAGAGGGGTGAAGAAGTGGGTCCTAGATCAAATCAAGCCAGCATTTTCCTTGGAAGCAGAAATGATGGAACTGGAGCTGTTGTATTTTGAGCATACCATGAAAAGGGAAGACTTACTGAAGAGAACAATCATGTCAGGAAAAGTTGAAGGCAGAAGAAGAGGAAGACCAACTAAGAGATGGCTTGATCCTATAAAGGAAGCTACAGCCTTGAGTTTACAAAAGCTGCATAAACCAGTGAAGGACAAGACATTTGGAGGGCTTTCATTCATAGGCTTGCGAGAAGACTTGATGGCACATAACAATATCATGGGAGTTGTGAGGACACCAGACTGCCTACCTCTGCTCTAGCTACACACCAGCATGAAAGAGAGGAGCTCATAGGGCAAAGTCTATCCCTCAGTGTCCCTTTCCACTGAAGATGGTCTTTCCACATTCTTGTCCAGAAGAAAGCTGGACAACCCTCCAGCCCTCTTGGTTTAGGCATACCAGATCTGCTCTTTACACTTACCCCTCCATAGGGCATACACCATTTGTGGCTGAGCACAGTCCAACAGGAAATACGTTTTCACAGAAACAGAAAAACCAAAGCAAAACCAAAACAACCACCAATATTTTGCTTTTACAGAGATCCACTCCAGATTTTCTTTCCTTTCTTGTAGCAACTCTATTCTATTCTATTTTAAAAATGGCTTCTTATTTATCCAACCTAAGCAGGCCTGGCAGAGCTCTACTGGGGAGAAGATAAAAGGAGGCAGCTCTTCATTTGTAGCTGAGGGATTTGCAGAGAGCACATTTGGGGAGTAACTGAGGGCTGGAAAGGGGCGGGGTGACTCTGGCTGAGGCAGTGAGCTAGGAAGAAAGCAGGAGTAAAGGGTGCACAGCAGGAAGGATGTTTAAAATGGCTCGGTGAGTTCTCATTTAATCAGTCAACTGGAGGTTTGGGTCTCAGTGGCAAAGCCTGTTCTGTCAAGCCAGCCTTGCTCAATAGGGAAAATACTGAACTTAAACATCGGATGTTTTTGGTTTATTATTTCCCTCCCACTTTTTTTCTTTTGCTAGGAACTCAAGGCAGGTTCCACAGTCTTCCTCATCCTTCTCTCCATGTTATCCTCATGAAAACAACCCTGTGAGGTAGGTCAGGCTGAGAATCAGTGACTGGCCCAAATTCACCCAGTGAGCTTCAGGGCCACAAGTGGGGACCAGAACCCAGATCTCCTGAGTCCCAGTCCCACACTCTAGCCATTAGTAGTAATAACATATCACAGTTGCTTCTCATGGCACAATTACATTAATGACTGCCACAGCATTAGGTGATTACTGTTTACCCCAAGTGTTAATGATTCCCTCCTCCCCAAAGTATTTTTCTGTCCCTCCCAGGTATTAAAAACTTTTCAGTTCAGCCACCAAACAAGTCAGAGCTTTCTTCTGCATTTTCTGAAGTGAATTCTCTCTGTCTGCATCCCTAAACTTTTCGGGGAAGGGGGGATCAAGACTGTGCTTCTTCCTCACCAAAATGCAAATACAGCAAAACACACTACCTTTCTGTAAGTAGAGATAGCTTTGAGGAGACTTCAGTACTTTAAGGAGTGAAGGCCTGCCTGCCTGTACATCTTTGCAGGGAAGAGCTTCCTCCTGAGCTCCCAGTAGAGAAGATTGAGACAGGCTAAAAAGCGCCTTGACAGGCAATTCCTGGTAAGAGGAGTGGGGTGGGAGTGGGAGGTCCTGAATTCAATGGAGGAATGTCCAATATACCCAGTGGGCCAGCCTCACCTGCCAGTGCTGTGTCTAAGCCTTGGGGTGAGGGTGACAGGGGCATGAGGAAAAAGCTTTGCAGCCCACAAGCTTGGCCAACTAAGCTCTAGAAAATGTTCCCACTCAAGCAGCTGAATCAGGCTTTGTTAGCTGTCTCCTTAGCCCAGCCTTTTCCAACCAGGTACCCTAAATTTGCTTTGGGTTGCAACTTCCATCAGTCCCAGCCAGCATGACCAATAGTCGGGGATGATGGGGTTGCAGTTCAAAACACCTGAAGACCTCTCAGGTTGGGGCACGTAGCTCTCACCTAATGTTTTCATGACCTCTCTAGCTTATCGTGTGACAAAAATGTTTTCCTTCCAGATGCCCTGTATTCAGTGCAAATTACAGCATTTGCTCTGCACACAGGGACATAGAACCTTCTGTACAAGCCCAGAGTGAAATGCAATAAAATCCTGTCCCTCGCCTGAGCCCTCTAATGTGTGCAATGGCTCAAGGAAGGGCTAGGTCTTTTCTATCACTTCACAGCAGGCTTTGGAGAGGGAAATCATCCCTGTTTTGCTTTTCCCATCCTTAAAGCCTGGTGCAAAGTCTTTTGTGTCCTTAAAAAGCAGAAGATTCCCCATCCCCACTCCCAATTTTGTCCCAGGTTGCAAAAGGTTCCTGGTTTAGTCCTCAGGAAGATTGGCCAGGAGATTGACCAGTTACAAGTCTGAGTCCTTATCAACACATTATTTCATAGGCTGAAACATTCGTTTTTTCATGTTGTATCCAGTAGGTTATTAAGACTGCTAGGGATAACCATTTAAAAAGAAGAAGCCCATTATACTTTGTACTCATGAACCATTTCTCAAGTACACACTGGCTTAAAAACCAAGCCACTTAAAAGCCTCAACATCATGACACAGCACTTTCTTTGCACTTAGGATGGTTTAGATTAATTCCATTATTTAGCTTTTGCAAATTCATTAATAACATGATAGTGCTCGCAGCTGCCACTTTGAAACTAGATCTTTAAAAAAAAGGGAACCCCCCCTCCAAAGAATACCACCATCCACCCAGCACATAAACACTGTATTCATGAGGCAGCTTTACAACTCAGTTTACAACCAAAGCAATACCATTCCAAAATGTATTACAAACCAAAATTCCTTTATCAGAAGCCATGAATCAAAACAGGTTTAAACAGCAGGAGAATAACCAAAAGAACAAAGCAAGAACAGATTGTTAAAGGGCATGATCTAGTACAAATTTAGACAGAGAAAAAGGCCTAGAACTCCCAGTATACCTGGCCGGGGCACTCTGGAAGTTGTAGGCCTTTTTTCTCTGAGACATACTGGAAGTTGCATATGATGTTCTGGGAGTCAAAGTGTGCAAGTGACAGACATAAGATAGGATTGTGAATCCCAGAATCAATCTAATAAATGTATTTCATTGGGCATTTATTTTATTTATTTATTTTTCGATTTATATCCTGCCTTTTTCCTACAAAGGGCTCAAGGCAGCTTACATCTCCTCCTCCATCTTATTAATGGGAAATCAAGTTCACATTTTATATTGCTACATTTTTGTAGACCAGAATGACCTTTTGTGCATATAAATGCATGTTAGAATTAGTACATTAAAAAGTAGTTTCATTAGTCAGTTTTCTAAGTAGCATCCTTAGCATAGCCTTGGATTTGGGAAACTGGCACAGAAAATGAAAGGCTGCAACCCTCTGCTTTTTAGCAAATGTTTTTGTTGTGTATTGTATTCTTTGTATTCCATGGGTAGAAACACTCAGCAAGAGAGGAGTTCAAGATGGGTGGTGGTATCTAAGATGTAGGATGCTGAAAGCACAATCACAATAATTCCAATGGTAGAGAGAAATGGGAGTCCTCTTAGGAAACTGGAGCAGCTGGAAAAAGAGCTTTCTGATGAGCTCCCGTTCAAACATGCTATGAACACTCTTTCCTTTCCGTCAGAAGAGAAAAATATTCCAGGCATGCAGAGAGTTCTTTTTAAAACTTTATTGCAATGAAGGGAACAGAAAAAAATGGTTTCCTTCCCACTTTTCTGTTCACCTGAGCACATGTTCACACCCCCTTTTGAACCCTGCTCCCAGCCGCTTGTTCCCTCCTCCTTTCCCCTAATGGGCTAGGGTACTGAGAGTTACATTCTTTCTGCCCACCTACTCCGTGCTGCCCCAACACCAGCCCTTCTTCCCAATCCAGCCCTGCCCCTGGTGGGCTACAATAGGCTCATTTTGTTCTGACCAGCTTGTCAATAAACAATCAGGAAGTATTTGGCCCTCCTGCCTATGTGCCCCTTTCCCCATACCTTGTGCTATCTGATTTTGGCCCCTCCCCTCCTTTGGGCTAAGTAATTTTCTTTGTTACCTTTTTAAATCTCTTTACTCCCTTGTTTCAAATCATCCTTTCACACCTATCAATTGGGATGTGCATAGATAATAGAAGGAAGAGCAAGCCACCAAGGACAAGGAGAAAAAAGTATCCAAATTTGTAAGGGGTGTGTTGGGGGAGGGAAGATACTATTTTTCTTGTTATTTTCAAAGTAGCAAAACATCAATCTCTAGCTACATTCAGAGCTAGAGGAAGAACAAGGAAATAATAGGTTTGCTGTGTGGAGAGAGATGGAAGTGCTCAACTTTTCCTGCTTTTCCATCTTCTCCCATTGAGGGAACTGTGCTTGACCAGACAAAAATAAACCAAATATTAAGGGAGGAGGTTGCTGCCTATGAGAGATGACGTGGGGACACTCAGCCCATTTATTATTTATTTATAATTATTTTACATCTTCAAGGCCAGATGAACTGTGCCCTATAATAATAAAGGAAATTTCAGGTGTCATCTCAGGGACTCTGTCTACAAGGTTTGAAAATGCTTGTAGTAGACTGGGCTTCATTAATGGTTTCTAAACAAAAACTAGATGGCTACCTATTGCAGATGTTGTAGGAATGGACTTGCTGCATCAGTCAGTGGTTGAACTAGATGACATTTGAAACAATTGCTCACTCAGTCCTTTCAATATATTTTAATTCTCCTGAAATGCAGTTGAAGCATTCTACCCTTATCGTGGTTAATTTTTTCAATCTATTTACAAAAACATTGATATTTAGTTAAATCTTTATCAGGTTTTAGAATCAATAGTGCTTTCCTGTCTGTCTGTCTGTCTGTCTTTTTTATACTGCCCAATAGCAGAGGCTCTCTGGACAGTTAACATTCTTCTGCTTTCTGCATAAATTGCAGTTTTGGTCCTCTGATTCATGCCACTAAATTTTTAAACCCGATTAACTGAACATCTGACTAATCAGATACTCTGTTTTGGTTTGAAACAATTATACAGCAGGCCTAAATCACAAATATACAATGCAGCCTAATGGCTGCCTGCACACTTGAGTTCAAGAGCTCTTATTCCCAGGTGTATATAGAAATGTGTATAGTGCATATAGAAATGCACCTTTATTCTCATCCAACCTAATGCCTTACTAGTAAAAGGAAAGCCCCATCAATGATGGTCAGTGAAGTCCAGCTCAAGCTTTTCTCTAAAACATACATTTACATTGTGCAAAATCAGATGGCACAATCCTCTGGAGACCCTATAAATGCTTATTGCACCTTCATAGGGATAGAAACAGCACAATCCTCCATGGAATGTTCAAGCTTTCTGTTGAAAAAGAATTTCATATTGCAGAGTTTTGCGAACATGTTAATGATATTTTGGGACACAGACACTACAGTGAAACCAAACTTTTATTTTCCTCATTATCACAGTAAATATTCTTGCTTTCATTTTTGTTTTGCTTTGTTTTTCTTCTGAGGGTAATGAGTGAGAAATTATTGCAGTGCAGTTTGTGTAAGAAGGTCCTGAAATCCATAGGACAAAAAGTATTGATGATTTAAACAAAAGACTTAATGTAAGAGAAAACAAAGCAGACCAATCTTCCCATTTATAGTCAACTAAGTAATTTGGATAATGGGTTTTGGGAAGACACAACTGACAGGTGGTCAGATCTTTGGGGGATGGCTGTATATATCATTTCATTTATGAATCACACAGTTAACTTTTCTCTGCCCTCTCACCCACCATTCCATGCTTTACAACTGCTTCTACATTCCTCATATGTCAGAGTAATAAAAGACCATTTGTCAACCATGATTAAAAAGAAAAGCAAAACTGTACTAAGCATGTGTTTCACAATTTAAAGCTGCTTAAATCATAGCCACATTTTGACAAGAATAGAATGAAGCTTGCTTCTGCTACCCTGGTTGCCTGTCAGGAAGAGCCTTCAGATGGCTCCTGGTCTTTGGTCCCAAGGGCCAGCCTGAGCTATGCCACTGTCCCTACTTTGTTCCTTACGAGTCTCTGTATCTTCACTTGTTTCCCGTTCATACAGTTCTTCTGTTGTGCTTCATCACTGCAAGCTTTTATGAAAGCCTTGAAATCAAATTATTTTACTTTGGACTTCTCCTGATATTGTTGTGAATTGCAGCATCCCAAAACACCCCAAAAGTAACTGGCCAGAGGAAGGCCACATAGTAAAAACACCACAGTTATACTGTCCCAGAAGGGAGGGCAGATAAGAACAAAATGAACTTTGTGTAACCCACAGCTAATATGCTAGCCTGACCTTGAATACAGTAATCAAAGAGACAGTGGAAACTGGTTCTAGCCACCATGAAAGTTGCAAATGTGCAGGGAGTAAGAACATGGCAAGCCTGTGTGAATCTCGAGCAGATAAGAAATAGACATGGGAAATGTCTGGTTCTTGACAGAAGAAAGGACTCTTTCTCCAGAACAGGAGGGGGTGCATACATTGATGTATCGATGTATTAGATGTGTATTAGGTGACCTAATCGCTTATGTAGGGTATAAAATGAATGTACTGGGGTGCAACTTTTGAGACACTGCTTTGGGCTGAATGTCCCCTTTCGTCTCCCTTTATTCTATAGTGCACTAGAATAAAGCTGATTTTTGGCTCTAAGTCTCGTCTCAGGCTCCTTTTGGCTCTGGTCTCAGGTCCACCCAAGTTTGCTCTAGCTGTTGACTGGCTGAGTTCGGTAACAATATGATTGCTCTTGTTGATTATTATTACTGCTTCAATCATTCTTAATATCATATTGCTTTTAAGTCTTTTATTGTTGTACACTGTCTTGTAAGGGCTTCTGTCAAGAAACATTTTAAAGAATAGCTAATTATTATTAATAATAATGGTAGTATGCATTTATGACCGACAGCACTTCTAGCTATTTCTGCACAAAATAATGTTATGCTAAGCAGAATGCTTAGGAGACAACTTAAGGCATCTCTGGAAACTTCTGAAATATCTAGGGGTGCACAAGACTGAAGAATCCTCCCTCTAGAAAAAATGTATTTGGTACCAAGAACTAGTCTAAGACATGTCAGTATCCAGGGTAGAAAAGCCAAGTGGGGTCCTGATAGTGGTAAAAAATCACAACATTAAGCAGTATTTGTTGTTTAATAATGCAGGCTAATCTTTGTTGTTTAATATTGTTGCACCATCTGCCACTTCAGGTGGGCAGGCACCTCTTTCATACTATTAGGGCTGTCCCTGAAAAGGTCAGTAATGAAGTGGAGGTGATTAGGGGCTTTGCATTCCTTTCAAGGAGGAGGAGAGATGGCAAGACAGCTAATACAGGCACATCACCTGATAACTGTCCAAACAAGAGCAAAGGATATTGATTGGAAGGAGGCTGGTTTCAATTTAATGAAGCATTTGCTTTGGCACAAAGAAACCCGGAAATTAGAATGCTGATCAAGGGCAATCTGACAGGACACTGTATGAGGCAGGCAGCCTGAGCTTTTTCTGCTATTTTCAGCAGCAGGTTGTCTGAAAATGAGCTAGTGTAGATGTGCCTTACACTTACCCAATGAACAGTTAATGACATCTTCCAGCACTGCTAGGGAGTGTCATTTTCTCTAAGCTTACCCATTCTTAAGGTCAAGCAACATTTCTTTGTCCTAAAGCAATGGTCTTCATGCACGCACTGAAATGTGTGAACTTGTTCGTAGTTAAAAGATCCACACCTAGATTGTTTATCATCTACTTAGGGCACAATCCTGCGGGGATGCCTACTGTAACTCTTTGAACATGAAGATTGCCTCTGTGCTGCACCTGCTCTGCACAGCTGCTGATGGCTGATTTCAACTGCCTAATGGTCACTTTGGAGGGACAGCAAAGGAGGCAGAGGGGCCACTAGCATACTTCATATCTGTCTCCTATCTCTTCCTATCCCTGGCCCTGAAATGCCCCCTTGCCCCCTTCTGCAAGAGGGCTCTTAGAGCCTCTTAGAGTTCTTTCTGCACCGGCTGCAAGGGAAATTGGGCCATTTTCCAACCTCTGTCTTCACCACTTGCTCTGTTTTCTGGTCCCCCGTGTTGTTAGCATGCCTGGCATACACAGAGTCATAAATACTACAGATCTCTGCTTTGATAACAATAGACTGTCAGAAGAATTTGACATCTCCATTTAAGTGTGTGTTCAATGTTATTAGTAATTATTATTTTGGCTATTTCTAATATGAGCGAGCAATTATAAATAAGTGTGCATTCTATCTAACATTACAAACTATTTTTCTCCTTTTCCTTCACTTTATAAACCTCTTATCATGTCTGTCCGAGCTCCTCCCCCAACTAGGAAGGTTCAAATGCTTTGGTCATTCCTTGTCAGGAAGGTGGCCAAGTTCTTTCATTACTTTATGTAGCAACCTGGTGAATCACTTTCCTGAGAGCAAGCCTCAGAGAACAAAGTGGGACTTTATCGCTGATTCAGCACACAGGATGGCCCTGTTAGTTGTCCCTTTCTTGTCTTTTTTCCATCTTTCTCTTATTTCTGAGATAGGGTGACCAAAATTGCTCACAATATTCCAAAAGTAGCTTTACCACAGAGTTTGATAAAAGCATTATGATACCAATTGTTCTATTTTCAGCCCTTCTCTTAACAATTAAAATCGCAAAATGGCTCTTTTTTTTACATCTTCAATGCACACTGAGTTGGGTTTGCCAGTAAGTTGATCATCACAGCTTGAAGATAGGCTTTCAGGATAGTCACAGACAGTTTAGATTCTATTATGCTTATTACCAAACATCAGGCCTGTTGGTCCACTGCTTTGAAACTTCTCTCAGTCAAAAGCAAAAACAAAACAAAAAATGGCTCGGTCATTCTACTGCAGTTCCTTAAGAGTTGTATGAATAATATACTTTCATTCATTTTACAACATTCTGCATCACACCCAGTACTAGCCCAGCTGAAATGTTGAGGCAAACTCTGCACTCTGTCTACACAACTAACTCTATCATTATGTTCTCTTTTTCCCACTTGAAACATCTCTTGCGGGGATGCAGGACTTCTTTTAGTTCAAGGGCTGAATTGCATTCAGGAGAAGCTCTTGGAGGCCACATGCACCAGGCAAGCATGCCCGTACCTTGTAGAGGCAGCAGTGTTGTCAGTGCTGGGCAAGGAATAGTGACTGCCTCATAAAGCAGCAGGATGCGTTCCTGAGTGCCTAGGGAGCCACATGCAGGAGCCTTGGGGAGCCAAGGGCCCACATTCATTCATTCATTCAGGCTATTTTTATCCTGTCCTATACCAATTGTCTCTGGACAGCTTACAGTGTGATAAACAAACAATAAATACAGTAATCAATAACAAAACAAAATATGACTGAGGATGTTAATAAAACCAGATTAAAATATTTAAACTTTAAAATATTGGGTAAATAAAAAGGTTTTAACCTGATGCCAAAAAGCATATAAAGTTGGTGCCAGGCAAACCACTCTGGGGAGCGCATTCCACAGTCGGGGTGCCACTGCAGAGAAGGCCTTCTCTGGGTGTTCACTCTCCTAACCTCCTTCAAGGAGGGTTCCTGGAGCCAGGCCCCTGCTGCAGATCTTAGGGGGCAGGAGGGTGTATGGGGAAAAAGACATTCCTTCAGGTATCCTGGTCCCAAGCCATTCAGCACAAATCAGTCATGCACTCTGCCCCTGCACTAAGCAGTCTTTGCTTCATGGAATATTTGATTGGTACTAGCAAAGCTTGTCAAATCTTAATGTATCAGTCAGACATATCTGATTGGGGCCCAACTTTACAAGCCACCCAGCACCTGGTCACTTTCATCTATCTAATCTGTCTAAAATTATTTCTAGACTGCTCTTTAGAACTTTAATCATAGCCTTTAAGCAAATATGGAGAGATGGAAAATGTTCTTCCCCTTCTGTCCTTAGCAAAATGGTATCCATGCAAGTATACATCAGTGCTGAGGAAGAGACAGCTGTGGCAGGCATGAGCAAATCCTCAAGAGGAGAATGTATTATCTCGTCCTGCTTGAACATGTTGACTAATTGCTACTGTCATTTCATGGAAGCTCATAATGAAATTTGGTAACCCAAGAAGACCTCACTGTTCTAGGAATGTATATTTGAGTAATGATGTAGACATTGTTCAAAAACATTTATTTTGTTCTACCTATATAGTTACTCTAAACAGAAACAGACATAACTTTCAACTTACTAAACATATTACAAATATGCTGACAAATCAATTTTATTCCACCTACATAGGGTAACTGTAATATTAAAACATGGTGTATATTTTGGTAAAGTCCCATCACCAGATTTATGCAAAAATACCTGATGTTTTCACTTTGGTTTTAAAAACTATACAAGACTTAACTCTTTCCCACCCAGAAGCTACAATCCTGTGCACATCGACTCAACTATTACAACTCTGAATTTTACATGGTAATGTGGAATGAACTGCCATAGGATTGGCCTGTAAGCTACCAATTAATTCTAAATCATCTTATTGTTTTATCTGAATAGTTCTCAAACCAGGGCAAATTTTTCAAACTGCATCAAAGTAATTAACTTGAACAATATATACCGAATAGAAGAAATATGTCCCAAACGGGTATAGAAACAAAGATGCCATGTAGCCAAGTGCAATGCAATCTTCGGTATAGAACTACCTGAATTCATTAGAAGTTTTCCATATCCTTATGTCAAGATTGCAAATATGTGACCTGCTAAGCCAGATAAAACATGTTTGATGGACTTGCAGAAGCTCAAAACCCCGTTTTTGCAGCCCAGGCACATGGACATAAATAGATAAGTTCACCAAGACTCCGGTGGCTACCATATATAGCTGGGGATTTATTTTCAGCTTGATGGGTCTCTTATTATGCTGACCTGTCCTGTACTGAAATATTAAGTAAACTTGGCTCCCATTTTGGACTATAAAATGATATACCTGCAAGAAATGTTAGCAAATTCTCGTATAATCAGATGCAGGGATGACCACCTAAATGGCTTTTAAAAACAATGTTAAGGCTATCCATGGCTACTACTCCTGATGGCTGTATCCTACTTCCAGTCTGAGAGACAGTATATATACCAGTTGCTGAGGAATACTAATGGGATGGCACTCTTGCACTCATGTCCTCCTGGGAGGTTTCAGGCAGACAGCTATTTGGCCCATGTGTGAACAGAAAACTGGACTAGATAGGGTTTTCACCTCATCCAGAATGGCTCCACTTATGTTCTTGTGATTCGATATGTTCGCAAAGCCAAAAAAATAAACGTCAGTGACCCAGTTTGCACAACCACCATGATCTAACAACAAACAATGGCATCCTCCACTGGGAGCTAAATATACAGAATGGCTGCAGCATGCACATCAACCTAGGAAGGCTTAAATAAGCTACAGCGGGTGGAGTGGCATGCCAGCACTACCCCATCAGCCAAACTATCTAAGGGAGGCCAAGCAGCACCCTGCATTAATCAAGATGGGAATTCGCAAGGAATACATCAAAGCAAGGCCTTGAACTTGACCTCAGGGGTTCCCACTGTGACATCCATGGGTGCCATGGCAACCACAGGCACATTTAATGGTACCCCTGGGCACCTGATCTATTTTTATTTCTTCTCATTCTTACTATGAGTACATAGATTTCCTTGAAATACACAGAGCTTTCTAGCAATAATGCATAGGATTTAACAACAGTGGACCAAATAAATATCCATATGAAGTTGGTGTTTTTATGTCACTTGTTCATATTTTGAAAGCATTGTGAGGTCCTCAATCCATCACATTATAGGATGTGAGGGTTTACCCTACCAGCTTTCTCATATCCGTTTTTTAGCTATTAGAATGAGTAGAGAATCCATTTCCTCGTCCATGTGCTGATTTCCATGAAGTAAGTAAATAAATTGATAAGAGCATGTATATCAGAGACTGTTTTAGTACAAAAATGTTTCTGCACATCTACCTCCTCCCAAAAGGAACCAGCAAGTGGTCACTGTTGAAATATATCTTAACAAGAAACTTTTGCTTTGTTCCACTACCAGCAATTACTCAAATTAAACAATCCCTTATTAAACGGTCATTGTGTGCAAACAGACATGCAACAAAAGGTTTTGCTGAAGAAGTTGCAACCTAAGATTCATAGCTGCAACAAGAAATTCAAAGCAGTGATCCAGAAGTTTGTCAAATTCTGAAATGCCTCTACAGGTCCAAAAGGATGGATACCCATGCTCTATGTTTTTAGGAGTATGCCAAACTTATGGTAAACTTGTATATGAAAAGTGAAAGCAAAAAGGGAGGGAGGAAGGAAGGACGGACCAAAAAAAGTGTGGCAGTAGGAACATCAAATCTCTTTCAGCCAGAGGGTTGAATTCAATTTTGGAGAAACTCTGGAGGGCTGCATTTGATTGGTGGGTGGAGCTGAAGGCAAAAAGCCAAGGCCAAAATACCAAAAACACAAGCTTATTTTAGCTTAAAGCTTTTACTGCCAATTACTAAGCCTTAGGAGAGGCATTTTAATCTTTTAGACTGAGTAGGGGGAAAACACAGAAAAACAGGGAAAGTGCCAAATAGTCAGTGAAGTGGGAGGCCATCTGGGGAAACCTCAGGGGGTAGATTGTGACTGTGGTGGTGGAAAAGGCAGATTTGATTTGCAGGCCTGTGCTTCAACACCCCTGTGCTATATTTACATGCACTGGGGATCCTCCGTTGACTTTAGTACCCTGTTATGTTCACACTTAGAGGAAAAACCATGTAATATCATTTTGGTTGCTAGATAATATGTGGGCAGCTTATGATTCTGTCTTCTGCAGATCAAGAGGAGTATCTGTTTCATCTCATGCCAGAGACATTAAAAAAATGCTTCATAGCAAGTCTGTAACCCCTCCTCCCAGAAAACAGTCATCACTTTAGAGAACCATTCGCAACTACCTTAGCCAAGGTAGTGTTGGTTGACTGTTCAAGTTAGATGATGGAAGATGCTCCTCCTATAAAAGAGAAATCAACTAGTCCCACTGTCTTTCTAGATCAGAGAGGGTGTTCAGGGAAAGACTGGACAACCACGTGTTGGGGATTACATGAATGGAACTGGCTGGAGCTGCAGGTCCAACTAGATGGCCTGCGAGGCCCCTTCTGACTCGCTTTGTTTCTATGTTTCTATTAAGTGTTTACATGACTTAGTGTAGACACTGGTTAATATGTTACCCTAAATATCTGACCTAACTGCTATGTGCTATGCAAAGTAAATTAATTATATATATATATATATATATATATATATATATATATATATATAAAATTTATAAAATTACCACCTTCCATTCATAAAGCAACTTCAACTATCTCTGAATTCAGTTGTGTTATAATAAAGTGCCTGCAATGTAGCATGCTGCATATGTCACTGAATCAAAATTTGTTCATCTGGACTGATCTTAAGCAGTATTCTGGAAGTACTGACAGCACTTTTCTGTAAGTTTAGCAGATGGTACAGAGTTGAAAATATTATTTGGAGACATGATCTAACCAAACAATACTTATGTTTATCTTTGTAAGAATTAAGGATATATTTCAATAAACTTCTAGTGAAACCAACAGAATAAATGTATTCAAAATAGCCTGTTTTCTTATCTAGATAGTGTTAAGAAGCAAACCAAATTAACCAACAGATGTAATAAAATATCTTTTGTTGTGGCCAGGGCTGCAATATTGGTCCATTTGCAAGAAGAAGATGCAAAGTCAAAATAGTTGTCTGATAGAACATTTAAGTCCAGTCTATCAGATTATGTATTTTGTGCAAACACTTGATGGTGTGGTGGGGAGGGGGAGATTTGCTAGAAATGGTTCTACTACTGAGCAGACAACACATTTCTGAGTTTTCTCAAACTGATGTTTGATAAGTCATTATGAAACATATGTTTCACAGGTCATTGAACATTTTATATACATTCTTGCAATTGTAAATTAATGAATGAAATAGTTCATTTTTGCTAGAAGCACAAATAGTAAATGACAGCTTATCTATACCTGCTATATTTTTTGCTATCCTCTACTTTGAAAGGAGTTGTAGACATCTTTTGTTGGGAGCAGTCAAGGATTCTACCATTATCTCAGCCACACACCCACAATCCCATGCCAGTCAAGGATCACTGTATCATCTAGATTACAGGGAATGGGCAAAGATGACCATGGGACACTGCTTGTGCAAAGGGTTTGTAGTGGCTCTTTTTCAGCACTCAGATCAGAGACTGAATTAGTCAAGAGCCTGGGTGACTGAACAAATAACATTTGTTTGATCTGCACTGCTTTATTCAGAACTGCTGCTTTTTTCTTTTAAAGGAGCTGATATTTATGCTAAAAGACAACTCATAAATACATCACTACCACCACAATTTTTTCCTTTCTAACTAAGCATCTCATTTAGAAATCCCCTTTAAACGAAGTTTGAAAAGATGGCTCTGCCTGTGCAAACTTTCCTAGTAACCCATCGTCCCCGTTCCTCTCCACCTCTGCTCCTCCCCCACTCCCCGTACTGATACCCAAGCTGCTAACTCGCCAGACCTCCACCGCGGTGACTTGTAGAGCCCGGGTTTCAATGTCTGTTGCACTGTCAGCACACAGAGTCATTAGTAGACTCAAGCTGCGACAGGCATTCCACACCTTCTCACGCGAATCCATCTAATAGATTGGCATTCCCAAATTCAAGAAGGGTAATCGTGTTTTGGAAGTCTTCTTTCAGGTTCTAAAGTTTTGTTGTTTTCTACTCACTAAACAAATAATTATTCTGAAGACTTCAAACATACTGTGTACAAAGTCTTATTTCTTATAGCATTTGTAGAGGAATTCTTCTTTCAATATCCGCCTCTGCTGCCCCTTAACAGCACGCGCTTTCAGTTGAGGGCGGGTGGAATCCTACTGCTGACCAATTCAGACGAAAGCTTTCGGCGGCATAATAAAACTTTGTGATTCGCAGAACTTGAATCGGAATGAGGCGAGTTTGACTGAAGTGGAGCTTTCTGTAGTGCGAACTAATATGACTGAGGATCTGGATGTCCTTTAGCGTGGATTCCCCAAGCCAATTGAGACGCCCTTATGGGGTGGTGAGGGCGGCGTGCGCCGTAAGGAATTAGCCTGTGAGGGGGATCAAAAGCAATGCGCCTGGAGCTGTGGGTATGTCAGTTCTCCAGCTTTGGCCTTGCTCAGTTCCCGCACACACAACCTTCGGCTGCCTTCGCTTCCTCTCCGCTATTCCGCGGGGACTTGCACACGGTGGCCCTCCAACCATGAATCGCGCGGACAGGCGCCTTCCAGGGGTACACGCGCCCCTGCTAGCGCTTAGTCCATTCCGGGGGAGCTGCTCAAATCTGAACTCGCGTAGCTGGAAAGGAAAGGACGCGGCGGGTGCGTGTGTGTACGAGTGCGGTGGGGGGGAGCATAAGAGGTTTGTCGCTGTTTTCATTACTCACCACATATGCCCGACGAGCGAGATCAGTCCTAGTAGTTTGTGTAGTATCTCGACATCTCTGGAAAGGAGCTGCTCGGCGCGCTGTTGAGAGTGCGGGAGCGAAAAGCAAGAAGTTGACTGGTCTTCCCTCCTCCGTATTTTGAATGGATATTTTCCACCCCCCCCCCCGCGCGCCCCAGGTGGAGAGGGAAAGAAAAGTGAGGCACAAGCGCAACTCACCTTAGCGGGAGGTTGCCGGGTGCCTGAAAGAAAGCGGGGTGCCCCGTAGAAACAGCAGGGGACAGGCGGAGGGAGTCGCTCTGAGCCTGCCCGGCGGCGCTAGGCAGGAGGGAAGAGGCGCCAATCCGGGGTGGCCAAAGAGTAGAGGAAGCCGGCGAAGACGCGGGGGATTAAATCGTTTGGCCGGATGCGGACAGCCTCCCAAAGGCTCTCGGTCTTCGGGCTGTAATTCCCGGGTATCAGGCGGCTGCTGGTGGCGGCGGCGGCGGCGGCTTTTCCTGCCTGCTGCCGCTGCCGCTCTCTCCGCAGCTGGCGGAGGCTTGGCTGCTGCGCTCTCGCCGCCTCTTTCAGAGCCCAGACCGCGCTCTCGCTCAAGCAGGCAGGCGCGCTCCTGCGCGTCGCGGCGACGGCTGCTGCTGCCGCCGCCGCCGAAGAAGGGGCTCCTTGGCCAGCCAGGCGTCGGAAGCGATGGGGAGGACGCGAACCTGTGCGGCGGCGGCGCGCGCGAGGTGGGGGGGGGCAGATGCGTGCGTGGGCTGGCGAGGCTAGCCATAGGGATCCCGGGCGGCTGCTCCTTCCGTGTGCGGCGCTTCCGTGGCGGCAGCAGAGGGAAGAGAGGCCCGCACGCCCCTGAGCGTCGAGCGGGAGTTCCCTGGCGGCGTCTTTTGCCAGCCCAGCATTCTGATTCCACCGGTGGCCGAGCAGGTACCTTTAGAAAGCCCAGGAGACATGATGACGTTGGCAGGCACAGTTTGTGTTCGTCCCCAGCAATTCATATTGCCATTATGGCCAGTGCAGTACGCTTAAGAAGAACGCCAACAGGCCTTTCCTCCACTTGAACGCCCAATCCTTTAAGAACGAGCAAACCCCAGCCTGGGAATCTACATCAAGTGGCCATTGCCACAGCCTGTGCTGTCTGAAGAATTACTTTCCTTTGTAACGGATTTCTGCCGGCCAGTGCACAATAACACTTATGCGCTGAGGAGCCATGGAGAAAAACTGCCCTGTCCTTTCTCCACACGTTCCTAGTTTTGAAAAGGTATATCTTGCTCCCTTACTGTTATACACACACACTGTAAATATCCCCAGATGTTAGATCACCCCCCCCAAGAAAGTGTCCCACCCTGGTGTGATGTGACAGCTCTTTTGCTACTCCTGATTACCGCTGAGGTGGTGACTGCAACTGGAGCAAACTTAAACACAGGTGTGGATCATGGCCTTGCACAGCTTGCCATTTGAGTTTCAGCCTCTTCGTTAACAATTCATCATGGAGATTGCTGTGGCAATCTAAGGGCTATCCTATGGGGAGGGGGGTCTTTGCTCTTTATTAGTGTATTTGTTTTTTAGTTGTATATCTTGTTGGTTCTCCTGGACCTCTCAGTGGCTTTCAACCATGGTATCGTTCTGGACAGGTTGGCCGAGTTGGGAGTAGGGAGCACTGCTTTGCAGTGATTTCTCTTACTTGACCGGCCAGTTCCAGAGAGTGGTGCAGGGAGATGGTTGTGCTGCATCATGGCAAATTATGCCGTGGAATTCTGCAGGGCTCTTTTTTATCCCCCATCCTCTGTAACATCTACATGAAACTGCTGGGTGAGGTTATCAGAAGGTGTCGGCTGAGTTGTCATCAGTATGCTGATGTGACCCATCTGCACCTTTCTTTTTCATTGGACACAGGTGTGGCAGTGGATGTTCTGGCCTCAGTAATGACTTGGATGAGGATTGGATTAATAAACAAACTTAATCTAGGTAAGATGGAGATACTGTTGATGGGGAGTGTGTCTGTTTAGAGGGGTAACATTTTGCTTGCCCTAGATGAAGCCACACTCCCCCTAATAGGTTTGCAGCTTGGAGTGCTCCTGAACCCTGAATTATCCCTGGAATTCCAGTGGATTTGGTGGCCAGGAGTGCCTTCTATCTGTTTAAGCTGATGTATCAGCTGTGGCCATATCTGGATAGACAGGACCTGGCAATGGTTATCCACATATTGGGAACCTCTAGCCTGGATTATTGCTGTGTGCTCTATCTGGGACTTCCTTTTAAGACAGTTCAGAAACTTCAATTGGTCCAGAATAGGACAAGCAGACTGCTAATGAGGACGGGCAGATATGATTGTATAAAGCCAGTCTTCTCTCATCTCCACTGGCTCCCAATTGAGGTCCGGGCTCAATTCAAGGTGCCAATACTAGTGTTTAAAGCCCTAAATAGTTTGGGGCCAGGGTATCAAAAGTGGATGCGCTCTTCCCGTATGACTATACCTCACACCTTAGACCCTTCTGAGGGAGCTCCCTCCCAGGAAATTAGGAGGGTGGTGACAAGTAGGGCCTTTTGTGGAGTGGCACCCTGACTTTGAAATGCACTTCCTAGAGAGGTTCACCTGGCACCCTCTCTATATTCTTTTTGGTGCCAGGCAAAGACTGTTTTATTCTGATGGTATTTTAACTGTTAAGCTGTTTTTAATAGTATTTTAACTATGGGGTATGTCTTTTAATGACATTATTAGCTCTGTCAATAGCGCATTTTATGTTGGTTTTAATGTTTTACTGTAATTTTTAATTTTTGTTTTTATATTGTATTTATGGTTTTGTTGTTGTAACCCACCCAAGGAGCCATGTGGCTAATAAAGTAGACTAGAAATTCAATAAATAAATGTCAAGTGCACAGGCTTGCACTTTGCAATGCATCCATTCCTCCTGCAAGCTCTATTCACACTGTTTCTGGTAGCCAGACCTCAGATATGGAGCAGGGCTGGGAGAGAGCCAGTGTGGGGAAAGTATTAGGTTATTTGACCAGATCAGAAATCCTCAGATCAAAGCCCTACTCAGCTCTGAAGCTGTTGGGTGACTGATGCCGCTTACTATATCCCATCATAACCTAGCAGGTGTGTGCAGCAGGTAGACAAGGAGTTCTACCAGTGGCTTGTGCCCAGTGTGGCTGGTGGGGCAGATGCCACAGCAATTAATGGTGGAGGGAGTTGGTACAAAAGTGTTCTCTCCAATAGGCAGGGAGGGAAGCATTCTCTCTCACACCGTTACTCACTGGCAGCCACGTTTTTCATCTCTCTTTTTCTCCTCCTCTCTATCCGCACCTGGCATCCTCTCTCTTGCACATACACAGGCATGCAGGCAGTCATGCATTATCTCTCACATCCAGGGAGGCTGGCCTTCTCTCCCCACCCCCACCCGTCTAACGTATGCACAAACATGCCAACAGGCTCGCGCGCGCGCGCGCGCGCGCGCTCTCTCTCTCTCTCTCTCTCTCTCTCTCTCTCTCTCTCTCTCTCTCGTGCACACAGGCAGATAGAAAGCCATTCTTTCCCTCACCCTCATGGGAAGATAGGCACTCTCCCTGTCTCCTGTGCACAAGTGAAGCAACTTGCCAGCACTGCTTGGCTTGCTCTGGTCATTCCTGCTCTCAAACTCAATCGTGTTGTCTACACTTCAACCTCAGTAAGGACAGTGAATCAGCCAGTCCATGCATGGTGCAGGTGCTGGGGGCACTTTAACAACACAGTTGACTGGGAGCCCTGGTAAGTGAACAACGCACTAATAAGCCAGCCAACCAATATCCTCCTACTTGGTGGAGGAGGGAATGAAATTCCGGGAAAGGGAGATCTCCAAATCTCAGCAAAGCAGCTCTCCTGATGGTCCCTCCTGCCCTCCTTGGGAAGCACAGGCAGAAAATTAGATGAGCAACACTGGCATGATGCATGTGCAATAGCAGGCATAGAAATGGAGCAAGAGAGACTCCAAGCAAAGCTCGGCACTGCACAAGTTGCATGCACGTGGTGGTGGTGGTGAGGGGAGGCTGGAGGACAGGCGAGGGAATATGAATTATGGCTGGGCAGATGCCACACTTGCCTTTTAAGAAGACACTGCTAGTGTGTAGACCTGCAGGACTTTCTGATTCTGAGTTGTTTAATGCCAGTAATAACAACAAGGCTTTCTGCCTTCCACTCTAAATTAGGCTGCAAAAATGAGGAAAGCATACAAGAAATAACAACAGTCAGGAATTGAGTTTTGGGGAAAAGAACTGCAAGCTCAGTTCTGATATGGAAAAAAATTCATGGTCTGAACCATATGCTCAGATGCACCCTTTCGTACCTGAATCCAGGTGGTGGACCTGGAGGCTTTGGTGAAAAAAACCCACAAAGTAGATCTTGGGAGAATGAAGTCTGCACACTCCTGATCTGCAGGGTAAGATGGGAGGAGGAGTAGCATAAAAATAGTCTGACGCTTAAACTATAGTCCTGTGGACACTTGCTTGGGAATAAACCAAACATTCAGGAGGTTTTATGTCTGAGTAGAGCCTGTCCTTAAAACGTTTCCCTTCCTTTCTTTCTGTTTGGGGTTGGGTTGGAGTCCCTTGGGTGCTGATGGGGTCTCACACCTTTACCCTATGGCATGGACCAAAGTCTGTTGTTCTAGGGTATGAGAAAGTATGTGTAAGGTATGTGTGAGAGTTTGTTAGAGTTTTTTGTGCATGCATGCATGTGTTAAGTCCCTTTACCCCAACCCATGCAACCCCATGGAGCCTGGATTGCACCCTGCAGTATACCAATGGTTTCTTTAAACTAAGGGCATTCATGAGGGGTTAACAGTAAATATTTTCCTCTTTCAAAATATCTTTTAAGTAGGGTTGCTTTCCAAGTTTAAATGCATATTAGCATGAAAGCATCTAGCCATTCACCCTACATAAACATCAGGTCTGCTAGCTACCATTCACAATCATAGGCACTTAAATTCAGTGTATTAAGGT